>NC_134530.1:22183688-22431188 GCF_050624435.1 Tenrec ecaudatus
CATTTTTAGGGGGCAGTGGCACGGGTGACCCGCCTCTTTCCGTCCTCAAAGGCTTCCCCGGAATATACTTTGAGGGATTTTCATGCTTATGCCAAAAAGAAAGACAACAGAAATGTGCCGGGTCCAAGTGTGTTTCATGAGCAAGTAGCAGTGCTGACTAGGCTGACGTGCTGTCACCGCCTCATGGGCCTTGCTCAGTGTCTCCGCCCCAGCAGCAGCAGCTCGCTCCAGGCCCCCCAGCAAAAGCCCCCTCCAACCTCCTTCCTCCCCCACTCAGTCTCCTGTTCTGGAGAGTCCATCGCAGCTGTCCTGGTTCTACTCTGCACACTGTGCAGGGTCCTCTGCTGACTCCGTTCTGTCAGGAGGCCGTGCGGACGGGCCACAATGTGTCTGCCCACCATCCACCCCATGGACACACACCACCACCACCACCAGCCCGAGGAAAAGGCATTTTCTTCTTTTGTGGTGAAAACACACGCAACCAGACGCAACGCCAACACGACCACCACTACGCAGGTGTGTCACCCGGGGCGGGGGCGGGTGTTCATCTAAAGCTAGATGCTCCCTAGAAAGAGCTCTTCTGAAGGGGACCCTGACTGAGAGCAGGCCAACACTTTCCAGGGGCATCTACTGGAACCACTTGCCAACAGCAGGCAGAGGCTTCTTGAGCACGCCCCACCCACTCTAAGGCACTGCCTCCCCACCCCAACTTCTCCACCCGCTCACAGAGGGGAGAGCTGGTTAGGTTAAAAAAAAACAACCAAAAAAAGCCACTTTCTTGCCACCTTACTTTCGCTTCCTTCAGCATTTTATTTATACCCACGATGTTGTTCTTGAAAAACAGAGAACCCACAAGCAAAAATAAGACACACGGCAGGCAGGCCAGGCCCAACTGAGCACAGGGCCGACAGAACCGAGGACCTTTTCAGAAACCAAATCACACCTGAGGCCCTCGAGTTGATCCTGACTCAGGGAACCCATCGATACAGGGTATCCAAGTCTGTAAATCGTATGGGACCAGACAGCCTCACCCTTCTCCCACAAAGCAGCTGGTGGGTTTGATCTGCTGGCCTTGCAGATAACGAGCACAGCCTGTCCTAAGGCAGGGGCCAAAGCAACCATGGACACAGCAATACAATGCAGGAGGCACACGAGTCCCGGCGGCAGGGGCAAGCAGTGGGCAGCGAGAGGAGGGCACTGGACTTCAGGTGGTGGTGGACAGGGCCCTGCTGCAAGGACGAGGCTCTGTAGCCATAGGCAGCAGCAGCTGGGGGTGTGGGGGGTGTCGGTAAGCACCTCTCCTGGATTCCATGGACAGAGACCGCCACCCCAAAATACTCCATTCTGTACAAACCCTTCTCGAAACAGGGGTCCTTGCTGGCCTCTCCCCCTTGACTGGCTCTGGCCACGTGGGCACCTGCTCCTGAGTAGGCAGTTGGGGCAGAAACCTGACAGCACTGGACGCCAGAGCCACTTCCTAAGAGACTGCTGCCACCTGGTGGTGTGGCCCCAGGCGCACAGCAGCTCAAAATAGGTGACTGATTTCAGCCATAGCTTCCACCCACTCGCCTGGGAACGTCCCCCTCTGCCACTAACGGAGGTGCAAGGCATGACAGGGTTGGGGAGCTCTCCCTCTAGTCGGGTGACCACAGAGAGAGGTCCTCCACCCGTGCCTGGACACCCCCACCTGCCTGCAGGCTGTGCAAGAAAGGGCAGGGGCCGGCAGAGAGGTGAGGACGGAGCCAGAGGACACACCTTCATTCTCATCACGGAGCACACAACCGTCACTGAAACCAGCCATACGCAAGGACCCCATTCTCAACTTCCTAACAGTTCCTTCTGGAATTTGCTTCACTGATCCTGGGCTCCTGCTATGGGAATCACATGCATGCCCCACCCCTGCCCCCCAAGTAAGGCAAGCACATATGGGGGCCCTCAGGCAGTGTTCCATGGATTATGGCCATGCAGACAGGGTTGTCTGGTCACATCCGGTCCGGTAGTTGGTCTCCTTCTAAACAGCACACTCCACGCTCCCCCCACCCCTCTCAGCCACCTCCCACATGGCCCCGGATGCTCTTGGTATCACTACCTAGACTGTCCAGGTCGGTGTATGTGCCCCAGCCCCTCGCGCCTGCGTCACTCAGTCACCCCTCACAGGGCAGAATCCCGATCTGGCCCCTTCCCTCGGAGGTGCAGAGGCAGGTTCCTCTAGCTCAGTCACAGTAGGTGCTGGGGGTGCACCAGTGGCTTCGGGACATACCATACCGCGACCAGGAGCAGGAGGACAGCGTCAGGCGCGGGGTGCATGGGGCTTTACCTTGGACATCTGGCTGAAGTCAGCAAAGCCCTCAGCACTAGTGAAGGAGCCGCTTCCGAAGGGGTCTAGGGTTCCGAAGGGATCTGAAAGCGGCACCAACAGAGTCATGTTACAAGTCTTCCCCAGGACACGCCTTCCGGGCGGGGACACCTCCTAGCACCAGCCAGCCAGACTCGGGCAGCTGAGAATGGTCACACTGCTGTGCTAGAGGCGTCCCACCCTCAACCAGGACACCGTCAACACAGCCCCTGCTCCGTCCCGCCATGGTCCACTGACTGCAGGATGGCCAGCTCTATGAGAAGCAGGAGGGCAGGGACCCAGGGCACAGGGTGCCACCGGGCCAGGCAGCTTCCGAAAGGCAGGGGGTGAACCCACATGAGATGAGCACCCACCACACAAACCAGCACCCTCAACAGGGCTTGGGATTCTTCCCAGAAAAGTACCCCAAAGACACACAACAGCCACTTAGAGACAGGAGGAAGCATATAGGAAGACTATTACTGAATTCCTGAGAGGCTCTCAGGAGGGAGGGAGGTGGGGAAGAAGGGAGGGAGGGGGGCAAGCAGCGGCTGGGATGCCTGCTTCGGGCGAGGGCCTGGGAGGACAGAGCTCACGCGGAGCGGACTCCAAAGCCACCCAGAGGGGATTCAGGGAGGAAAACAAACATCCATCTCACCTGTTCCTTTTGAGGAGACACTGGAGGCTGAGAAAGGATCGCTGGACTCAAAGGGGTCGAGCTGAGTGAGAGGAGAGAGCAGAGAATGAAAAGCGGCTTGTTGGCCCCACCATGCATTCAACCACATACGCACACACTCACGCACGCCTGCCTGGGTCCGGATGAGGAGGGGAGAGCCTGTCTCATGAGGCCTGGGAATTGTGCTCTCAGGGCGGCATGTGAGCTCCTCCCAGGTCGACTCTCTGGCACCCAAGGCCAGACCTCATACTCTGGACCAAACAGCAGAGCTCGGAGGCAGGGAAGTGAACCAGAGCAGAGAACCGCTACAGGAGGATCGGGACCGGACAGAAGGGAGCAGCCCAAGGAGGGCTTCCTACCAGGGCCGGCTCCCATCTGGGGACAGACAGCAGCTGCAGCAACACCACTGGGCTCCAACTAAAGCTCCAGCCCCAGCAGGACCGCCCCCACCCCATCCTCCCGGCCTGAGACCAGAGAGGGCGATGAGAACCCTACACTCCATCCCAGCCTAAACCTTTGGTGGAAGCCTGAGCCACAACTGCACAGGAACCCAGGCAGCGGCCTGCGGCTGAGATCTAAGTGTGTGGCCCTGCAGGGCCAGGGGTTGCGGGGCAAGCCTCACTAAGGCAATGGCCCGAGCGGCACGTCAGTCTGAACGCACATCTGTTTCCACATGATGCAGCAAAAAACGAACCAGAAAAGTGCGGCCCTCGTGCAGGTGCAGAGCCACTCTGGTGGCTCCATGAGAGCTTGACTGGGAAGCAAAGGATGGCAGTTCACTCTTCCAGCTGCTCCCAAGGAGGAAAATGCGCAGTCCGAGTCTGCAGCAGATTGACAGCCTCGGAAACCTATGGGGCAGCTGACTCTGTCCAACAGAGCCACTAGGAGTTGGAGTTGACTGGGTGACCGTGGGTTGGGTTTGGTTATCAAGGAAAATGGAGCCCTAGTTAAAAGGGTCAAGTGCTTGGTTGTTAGCCTACAGGTTAGTGGTTCACACCCACTGGTGGTTTTCACGGGAAAAAAGGTCTAGTGAGCTGCAGACCCCAGAGGCAGCCCTACTCTGTGGTATAGGGGCGCTGTGAGTTAGATCAACTGACAGCACAAACCGTCAACATCAAGGGAAGGTCCTCTGTAGAGCCCATCTCAAAATGACCCCGAGACTGAAAACAAGGAAATGACACTCACAGCGAAAGCAAAGATTGGTGGTGTACACAGTAGAGGAACTGAAACGATACGAAACCAGCACATGGAAATTTGAGAATTGAAAAGTGTAGCATTTAGAATAAAAACTTGACTGGGCTAACTAAGCAGCAGAACGGAGACAAAAAGAGGAAAGAGTAAGTGAATCTGAAGCGTGACCAGCAGAAGCTGACCAGTTTGAAGAAAAAGGCGAGAAGAAAGTAAATAGGTGTGCTAGTCTGGGTTGACTAGAGAAACAAATTCATAGACACCCTCATATGTGTATAAGAGTTTTCTGTAAAGAGTAATTGTAGATTAAGAAAACATCCCAGCCCAGTCCAGATCAAGTCCATTAGTCCAATATTAGCCCATATGTCTGTGAATCCCTCTTCAGACTCACGCAGCACATGCAATGATGCCGAATGCAAGACGATGACAGGCCAGCGGGTGGAAAGTCTTGTGGATCCAGTGGCAGTGGAAGCATCTCAGTGCAGGCAGTGGTCTCTATGTGGCTCCTTCAGCTCCAGGCTCTGGCTCCATTACACAGCTCCATTTGTCTTCTCAACAGGAAGGTCTCGCAGGGACTGAGCATGTGTCTCACCTCCAGCAAACTATTTATCTCCTTATCGCCTCCAAATGAGGTCATCAAGCTGCGACCTGATTGACAGGCTAAACTCCACCCCTTCACTCGCAAGTCTCAAATTGACAACAGATGACGTAACCACCACATGAGGAAAAGGAGAGAGACAGAGCTGAGGCGGCATAGGACCAACACGTGCATGGTCGCAATCCCAGAGAAAGGGGGTGGAGAGAGTAGGGCAGGAACAAATACTTGCAGAGAGAATGGCTGAAAGCTCATCGAGTTTGGTGGAAAGACATCCGTGTATACGTGCAAGAAGAGCAGCGAATGCCAAACAGCACAATTTGGATGAAAACCACCCCCAGACACTTCACAAACTACTGAGCACTCAGCCACACGGAACATCGTGAGAGCACTAGGGAACAGAGAACGTAGACGTAGGCAGACAAGCCTACAAAGACCATGGCTTCTCCTCCTAGGCAGCGAGACACACCGCTACAAGTGCTGGAGAGAGAAATGTACGCCCAGCACAGGCATCCCACTGGAATGGAGGCATGCACTCAGCACAAGGGGAGCGCCCCCCCCCCCCCACCGTTGGAACACAATGATGATGTCGGGGAAAGCGCATCACCCTGAAAGGACAAGGATGAAGACAGACTGCTTTCTCATTTCATTAAAAGCCGCACAGTGGATCAAAGCGAACAGAGGAACACTGCCCAAAGGGAGAGGTAACACATATGACAGCTAATACATAATGCATATGACTTGGGGGAGGGGCGAGATACGCATGGCTGCAGTGTCCACAGTTCACGTGAAGTGATACAACATTAAGAAAAGGTAAGAATGGATATGGTATACCTGGAGCATTCTCTCGAGTCTTGAGTGGTGTAAACAGTTAACGTAATGGCTTAGTTGCTAATTGAAGAGTTAAGAGGTATGACTCCATTAAGAGACACCAGCCATTGGAAATTCCACAGAGTGAAGTTCTACTTGGAAACACATGGGGTTTGCCATGAGCCAGGGGTCAATTCAATGATAGATGCTTAGAACATTCTCTAAAAACCAAGATACAATAAACTGTAACTCCGTAAAATGCTCCAATAATCCAAAAGAAGGCAATAAAAGGGAATGGAGGATGAAATAAAAGAAAAACCCAAAAAGGTAGCAGTGGAGATAAAATAGACTTAAGTCAATATATCAGAAATTACACTGAACTTCAGTGAACTGAACATGACATTTAAACAGCTAAGATTTCTACACTCGATAAAAAAGCAATCCCCTACTGTACATATGCTATCTACAAAAGATGCATTTCAAGCACAAATACCACAGTAGATTAAAAGTAAACAGGTGAACAAAGATACACGATGCAAACAACTCTAATCACACGGCAGCTGTCACACGATGGAGCTCTGCAGGTAGCTGTGAAGCCAGGAGCTGTGCCAGCGGTGTTCCCCATGCCATCAGGGCCGTGCACAGCAGACAGCGACCCGAAGGATGGATCTCCAAACTAAGACTCAGGGAAAGCAGGCATCCTCGCAGCTGCATGTGACAAACATGACCATACTGAAGCCTTCCAGGATGTCACTGTACTTGGACCCACAAGCAACATCCACAGAAGCAACAGTCAGGAAATTAAATAAATAACAACACTACTAAGGATTGTCACCAAGGCCCGAGGACGATATTCCCGCTCAGAGCAGCCAATGCACAGAGAGGACCATAGGGCCAGCCCACCATGAGACACGACGTCCCTCACTGACCCACATGGCTCTGAGGGACAATGCTGGAGGCCCAGTGCAGGAATCATGCACCCTCTGACCCCACACACTGGGGAGACACACAGGGTGTGCAACAGAGCAGCAAGGGCAGCAAAGCAATGAAGTCCCTGGGAAGTAACCAAAAAATCAGGCTTTGGGGCCAGAGCAGGCATCCCATCAGACTCGACCAGAACACGCTCCTAAAACCAACAGACCTGCGGCTACTAATAAGCTTCTCTTTTTTTTTTTTGTCGTTGGTTTTTGTTGTTTGTTTAGTTTTCTTTTGTTGTTTTGTTTTGCTCTGTGAGGGAGGGGGAAAAATGAGGAACTGATACCAAGGGCTCAAGTAGAAAGAAAATGTTTGGAGAATGATGCTGTACAAATGTACAAATGAATGTACAAATATACAAATGAATGATGTACAAACGTACAAATGCACTTGACCCAAGGGATGGATGCATGGATTGTTATAAGCGCCATATGAGCCCCCAATAAAATGATTATAAATGGATGGATGGATGGATGGATGGATGGACAGACAGATAGAAGATAAATAAGGTCATTAAAAACAACTCAACAACAAGAGTCCAGGATGGATGGATGGATGGATGGATGGATGGATAGATAGATAGATAGATAGATAGATAGATAGATAGATAGGGTCATTAAAAACAACAAGTTTCATGGATGAATTCTAACAACAGAGAGTGAAGAGCTGACGCCAACACTAGAGTATAGACAAGGATGAAGTGAGCATAATCCCAATAGCAAAGTCTAGCAAGAATATTACTGAAAAAGACAATTAGAGAGCAATCGCCCTCATGAACATAGATGCGAAAATTATCAATAGAATCCAGAAACATTTGTAAAAAATAAAATTATGATTCATAAGAATAGTTCAACATGAGAAAAAACAATCAGCTTCATCCATCACATAAAAGAATCACATGATCATATCCACAGAGGCAGAAAAGGTATTTGACCAAATCCAAAGCTCATTCTTGACAAAGAGGGGAATTCCTCAGCATGACGGGCACATTCACGAAACCAAAGGTGCCACGGTGGCATCATGGACTGTGATCCACAAGGCCAGCCGTTCAAACCCACCAGCCGCCTCTGGAGACAGATGGGGCTTCCCACTCCTGTTAGCACTTACAGTCTTGGAAACTCACAGGGGCAGTTTACCCGGGCATCAACTCAATGGCAGTGAGTTTGTTTGTGCAGATAATATGATCTTATAAATACAAAATCCCAATAAGAAAACTACTGGAACCACTTGAAAGATTCAGCAAAGCAGCAAGTTGCAAAATCAATATAAAAGAATAAGATTTCTTTACACTAATGGAAAAAAAACAAACGAACAACTCAATGCCATCAAGTCAATTCTGATGCCTGTGAATTTCTGGGACTATAACTTTTTTTTTTTTAAAACTATAATTCTTTACAGGAGTAGAAAGCCTTGTCTGTCTCCTACAGAGCTGGCTGGTGGTTTCAAATTGCTAACCTCATGACAAAGAGAACTCTGAAAAAGAAGTCAGGAATGCTTCACCATTTATAAGAGCCACTCAAAAGATGAAATAATGAGCAATAAATCTAACCATACAAACAAACCAAAAATCTCCAGATTGACTGATTCCAAACTCACTGCCACTGAGTCAATGCTACCTCAGGGCGACCCCACGGTGGGGTTCCGAGACTGCAATTGTTTACAGGAGTAGAAAGCCCAGTCTTTCTCCCACAGAGCTGCTGGCGGTTTCAAACTGCCCACCATGGGGATCGCAGCCCGGCACGTATCCACTAAACCACCTGGGCTCCCTTAGGAAAACAAAAGACCGACCACGAACCACTCCTACAGAAACCAAGCGCGCCTTTCATGAAGAGAAGAATATGCCGTGCTCACGGACAGGAAATGTCAAGAGCACCCAAAGCAATGCAGGTACAATGCAACCCCAGTCCAGAGTGCAGCAGCGTTCTTTAAAGAGAGGGAAAATTAGCCATCAACTTTATATGGACACAGAAGAGACCCCAGAGAACCAAAACAACACTGAAGAAAAAGAAGGAAATATGAGGCCTCTCACTTAAATAATAATAATAATATTTTAATAGTTACATTCATTTCTCTGTCTCTGATTTTTCCTCTTGAAGAGGGAGAAAAGCAGGTAATTTGTTTCTCTTCTCTCCACACAATCCTCTTATAACCCTTGTACACATCCTTCATTACTGTGGAATAATTCCATCATCCCTGTTTTATATAAATTCTACTGGAACCAATGAGCATTCTCAGCTTGTACCTCCTCTTGGCCAGGAGGGTGTTCATAGGGACTTTACCTGAGCTCCTCCAGGAAATGATTTTGAATATCTGCATAGATTACTTCTACCTAATTAAAGTCGCTTCAAAGGTTAAATAGAAACATTGCCCTCAAAGTCCAGGCACAGTTGTGAGCCTGCACAGATAAGAAACATGTTTTCATGATGTTTGACAAAAAAAGGAAACCAAAAAATATCCTTAAAAAGTGAGAATTCCCAGTCTATCTAAATGAGATAGGTTGAATGAACAATCTGCAGGAAAAAACAACAGGACTAACGGTTCTGCGGGGACATGGGAGAGGGGGAGGTGGGGAGAAAGGAAGTGGTGTTAACAAACCAGGGACAAGGGAACAACAAGTGATCCAAATTGGTGGTGAGGAGGGTGTGGGAGGCCTGGTAGTATAACCGAGAGGAATGACTGAAACCCTAATGAAGGCTGAGCATGACAGTGGGGCTGAATATGAAGAGGAAAGTCAAAGGAAATAGAGGAAAGAGCTAGGAGGCAAATGGGCATTTATAGAGGTCCAAATACAGGCATGCGCATATGTATATATATTTATATATGAGGATGTGGAAACAGATCTATGTGCATATATGTAGAGATACAGTATTAAGGTAGCAGATGGACAATGGGCCTCCACTCAAGAACTCCCTCAATGCAAGAACACTTTGTTCTATTAAACTGGCATTCCATGATGCTCACCTCCCCGACACAATGGCTGAAGACAAACAGGTGCATAAGCAAATATGGTGAAGAAAGCTGATGGTGCCTGGGGTCTTAAAGATTTGAAGGTAAACAAGCGGCCATCTAGCTCAGAAGCAACAAATCCCACAGGAAAGAAGCACACCAGCTCACGTGACCACGGGGTGTCGAAGGGATGCGGTATCAGGCATCAAAAAACAAAAAATCATATCATTGTGAATGAGGGGGAGTGCGGAGTAGAGACTCAAAGCCCATCTGTAGGCAACTGGACATCCCCTTACAGAAGGGTCTCGGGGAGGAGACAAGCCAGTCAGGATGCAGTGTAGCAACCATGAAACATACAACTTTCCTCTAGTTCCTAAATGCTTCCTTTTCCTCCACTATCATGATCCCCATTCTACCTTACAAATCTGACTAAATCAGAGGATGTACACTGCTACAGATAGGAACTGGAAACACAGGGAATCCAGGACTGATGATCCCTTCAGGACCAGGGGTGTGAGTGGCGATACTGGGAAGGTGGAGAGAAGGTGGGCTAAAAATGGGGAACTGATTACAAGGATCTACATATAACCTCCTCCCTAGGGGATGGACAACAGAAAAGTGGGTGAAGGGAGACGTCAGGCAGTGTAAGATTTGACAAAATAATCATTTATAAATTATCAAGGGTTCATGAGGAGGGGGGAGCAGGGAGGGAGGGGAAAAATGAGGAGCTGATGCCAGGGGCTTAAGTGGGGAGCAAATGTTTTCAGAATGACGAGGGCAATGAATGTGCTTTGCACAACTGATGTATGTATGGATTGTGGTAAGAGTTGTATGAGCCCCTCATAAAATGATTTGAAACAACAACAACCCAGAATCATAAAGCAGACCAAGCTTCCTGGTGGGATAGACTGTGAGACACCCAAGACTACAGCCTTTAGTCACCCTGCAGTTCAAGAAGAGGGCTCGTCCTCACGGCTCAGCTTTCAACCAAACAAGAGACAGGCCTGTAAGGGGAGCTCCACCACTAGTCTTCACTCAATTCATAATGAACAGGTTGAGAGAGAGAGAGAGAGAGAGAGAGAGAGAGAGAGAGAGAGAGAGAGAGAGCAAATGGCACATTGCATTTTGTTGCACATATCTCTTTTAACATGTGAAAAAGCAAAGATGTGTCTGACCTAAGCTACGGCATTTTCAATTGCTCCTTATGTATGCAAATGCTGGTCAATGAATAAGGAAGACAGAAGAGGAACTGATGGACGTGAATTACAGTGAACACACTGTCTTGGCATAGGTACAACCAGAGCACTAAGTAGTAGAAAGGATACTGAGAGACTTAGTCTCACACACTGATGACATGACATCAGAAGGGACAGGTCCCTGGCAGAAGGACTGGGTAAAGTAAAGGCTCAGCAAAAAAAATAACAGGAAGACCCTCAGTGGACTGGCTTGGCACATGGGCCCAACAGACACAAGGACGGTGCCCAGGCAGGGCTTCACTCTGCTGTCCAGGGTCCTTCTGAGTCAGGCCCTCGCCAGCACAGCATTCCTGAGACGAACAAAGTGGCTATTTTAATACGTGACCACATGGGACTCCGCACAAACCAGCGCTAAAAGGGGACCTTTGTAATAAGGAAAGGGCCATCTGGCCAGGTGGACACACAATTGTCAGTGTGTGTGCAACAAACAGAACCGCAAAACCAGTGAAGCCAAGTTTGACCCGATGCCTTACACGGGGATCCAGAGGAGTTTAACACGCCATCCTCGGGAATTGGCAAGATTTCCTTTTCCATGAAAAAACTTGGGAACAGAGAAGAGATGAACATGATGAATGGAGGTTCCTGTCCCTGAAGCGCACGTGTGAAAATGCTGACATGGCAAACACGTGTTATCTGTACACGTATCCTAATTAATGACAGCAACAACTACAACACAGATCAGCATGGATGACGTGATGACCCATAGCAGACCACAGGATGGATCAGTTTGGCCTAAGGGGGATTAGGAGACCAATGCACAGGACAACATCAAAGGCACCTTTATTTTGAGTGTCCACAGCATGTCCACCAGCACAGGCCATCTGCTGGACCATTCAACTAGTCTCCATACATTTAAAAGGAGGGAAAGCGCAGTTTGCTCTCTGAAAACAACAGAATTCGAACAGAAGCAGTAATGTAGCAAGGGGAGAAAGCAGCCAGGTATCTATTAGTGAACCCACGCACTTTAAATCCCCCAGGGGGCAGCAAAGCAAGCACAGGAAACCTGGAAAGGACTTCACGCTGAATGCCCGTGAAGACGGGAGACCAGTTTGCAGGGTGAATGACAGCAGCAGGTGCTGCTGCCCCATGTGACAGAGCAGAACTGCCCTGTTGAGTTTTCTAGTCTAGAAGTTTTAGGGAGACAGACTGCCAGGTTTTCTTGCACGGCACCCCTGGACAAATTTGAACCAGCTGGATGCTTAGCTCAGTGCTTAGAAGGAAATACACAAAATAAATAAATACACAGACACATTTGCAACAGCAAAAACCAAAATTGCAGCAACAGAGTGGACTCTGATGTGACCCCATAGGGCAGAGTTGGACTGGCCACTGTAACTCTTCATGGGAGTAGAAAGCCTCACCTTTCTCCTGTGGAGCAGTTGGTGGTTTCAAACTGCTGACCTTTCGGTGAGCTGCCCAGTGTGTTAGCTCCTCTGCCACCGGGGCTCCTCCACTACATTAGCAAGGCAGTTATAACATCAGAGGTTTGGGCCCAGGTGCTAAGGAATTTGGAAGAGAACAACCAAGTAAACCCATGTCTGAGAGCACTTCGATGGCTAGGTTTTAGCCAGTGTGAAATCTTGAGGTGAGTCTAGAATCTACGTGGATTTTAAATGCTGCTTTTCTGGTGGCGCAATGGGTTTTGTGTTGGGCTGTTAGCCACAAGGTCTGCAGTTCAAACACAGCAGCACCCCCTGGAAGAAGGATGAGGCGTTCTGCTCCCATAAAGACTGACAGTCTCGGAGACCCACTGGGACGGTTCACTATGTGCTGGATTCGACTCGGTGGCAATAGGGTGGGTTTGTTTTGTTTTGTCTTGTTGTTTCCAGTGAGTGTCCGAGCCTTTCCTAACAGCAGTTCCTCTAACTTTGATGTTGGCCTTACCCACCCCTACTTCTGTCAAGCTGATTCTAAGTCACAGCGACCCTACGTTATCCCAAAGGAGCCAAGTTGTCTCTGAAGGCAGGGGCAGGCCATCTCGATCTCTCGCCAGAGGCTCCTTCCTCAATGGGGATGTATTGGCTTATACAGAGGGGCTTGAAGCACCACATTATCAATAGAGCGCGCCAACAATCCCTAGGGCTCAGTGTGCAGTTAAATAAGCGATGCACGGCAAAGCTCAGAGGGCTCGGAAAGGAGGGAGAATGGCGACAGGAGAGGCAGGGCGGAAGTGGGACAAATGACAGCCTATGGAAGGATGGCACTGAAGGAGATGAAACAAAACGTGCAGCGATTGTTGAATTAAAAAATGATGATTTTAAGGTTTACAGAACCTTCACTTGATGCAAAATAAAAAGATTCTAAAAATCTGTACAACTGACCTCCCCCAAAACAGGCATGCCTGAGAAAGTCATGTCAATAGGTTTCCCGAAAAACCTGTCCTGCCGCCGCCCTGTGAGCAGCCTATGATACACTGAAGGGCAGTTCCTCGTAGACCATCATGTGACTCCCACGCAGCTTCTCCACCTACCCTGCAGCATCTCCACTTTCCAAGAGCCCGCCTTAGACGTCTGTCTTTCTGGAAGGGGCGACGTGGTCGCTGTGCATTCCTTCCTTCTCCGAGGGTACAAGGTTGCGTCTTCCTCGCGGTGCACCCGCAGCGGAGCGGCCATTTCCACTCCACGAATCTGGTCTCCCCTGCTGCTCGAACTCGAAGCGGACGCCGCGACATGTTTTGGTGCCACAAGTGGGTATCAAAAGTGCACTGCCTCCAGCTACTCCCAACGACTCCAGACTGGGCTTCAGTTCTGAGCTCACTGCTCCATGGATTCCTCACATGACCTCTGGGATCTCCAGCTCTGTGTTTTTGCATAGAGTGCTTTTGCGGGTTTGTCCATGTCTACTCCGTTCTCTTGTCGCTGTCAACAAGCTCGTTCTGGGCCTTTCTGACCGAGCTTTCTGCTGGCCGGGACTTGGTAGCTCCAGGCACAGGCAAGACCGCCTCTGAGGGAGGAAGCAGTTCTTGCATGTGTCTGAGGCTCAGTTGGCTGTGTCTGCAGATGTAGAAATGTCCGGGGAAACTGCATGTGCAGTTTCTCTCTGGTCAGGGCAGAGTGTGACCTCCAGGTAAAATGGCCGGCCAGCCAGCGATTCGAAAACTGACCAGTGCTTGGTTGGAGCTGGTTGTGTCCACACAAGAGCGAGCCCTGGTGGGGCAGTGGCTATGTGTTGGCCTGCTAACCCCAGGGTCAGCAGTCTGAAACCCGGAGGAGAGTTGGGAGTCTCGGGGCCCCGGAGCAGCTCCACTCGGAGCAGCGGCACTATGGGTCGGACCCGGCTGGAAGGCGGCAGGTGAGCAAACTCGGGGCGGGGGGAGGCCTCAGACAATACAAGGGGCTTCAGAGAGGGTGTGGGAGGTTTCAGCCATCTTTCCAGTCCATCCTGACACAACCTTTTGGAAGTTCTTTGTAGTTCGTATGCAAACGTTGCTCTTCCCAGGGGTGGGCCGAGGGTGCTCAGTCTGACCCAAGCGACATCTAGGGTCATTCCAAGATCTCTGACCATTGTCCTGGAAGCTACGTGGAGTTACAGAACGGCTTGTGTGCTTGCATTTGCCTTGCTTAGTGCTGCGCCGTTTTAGGAACGTTAGGTTGTTGCTGATCCTCGCGAAACAGGAAATCATCAAAAAGGAAAATAAAATAAAGAGCCCACAGGAGGGATCTGATAAGCTTGCAACTAAGCTGACTTCAGAGACGCAGTGCGTGTGTCGTCCTCACGCTTGATGGTGTCCACTGGGCGCCCTCCGCAGCGGAGAGGGACAGCTACGGTGGTTCTGTTTGGAGCAGGGCCTTCTGCTCTGATCGGGGCAGGCAGGGCGCGGAAGTGCGGGCGAGTCACCAGCACCGAGACAGGTGGAGGGAGGGCCTGACAGACGAAGAAAGACCACAGTGGGGCACTAGTTTATGGCCATGGTGGTAGGATGATGTTAACACTTGGAATCAATAGTGGCTGTACAGCATGAAGACGGTAATCAGCGACACGGAATTGTACAGGTAGAAGTTGTGGAACTGGAGCAGGTTCTGTTGTGCATATTCTTCCCACAATTAGAAAATAATAATAATTACATGAATAACAATTATGACCAAAAAAGAGAAAGTGACACTAAACCTACAGGCCCATGGAAGCCAACATCAAGCTCTGAGGCCGACGTCGCTGCACGGAGCTGCTCAGGCACAGAGAGGACTGCAGGGCCGGCAACAGCTCGAGACATGGTGTTCCCGCCTCTGGAACACACCGATACAGAACACACGGCGGGGAGTGAGTCTGGTCTGACTCCCCCCACGGTGGGGTGAACCAAGAAGGGAACATAACAGATCAGCAATGGGAGCAAAGCATTGTTGCAAAACCCCTGAGAAGCCCCCAAAATAATAGACTTCAGGTTACGAGGGCCAGTTCCCAGAACCAGTGGGGAGAGAGTCATAAAGGTCAGCGGCCAGACCTGGAATTATGTATGCTTTTTCGGGTTTTTTGCTAGTTTTTTCTTTTTATTCAACCTTTTGCTTTCTTTTTGTTTTATCTCTGTTATTGTTGTTTATAACATGGGAAGCCAGCCCGAGGAAAAAGCAACAGGACCGATGGGTCTGGAGGGACTTGGGGGGAGGACGAAGTGGGGGAAAGAAGCGGTGAGCAAGCAACGCCACAGACATGGGAAACAACTAGGGAACTAAAATCAACAACGAGGAGGACACAGAGATCCTGGGGGCGTTGGAGTAACAGCAATCTAGCTGAGAGGAATGACGAAGAGGCAGACGAAGGGTGGGACAAGAGGAGAGTAAAAGGAAACAGGAAAGATCTAGGAAGAAAAGCTATGGATAGAGGTATAAACACAGGCGTGTACTTATGTAAATGTATTATTTCATAAAAAATAGAGATACGGGCATATGGACCTCTACTTACATGGCAACACATTCAGGAAGTGGATGCAGACTTGGGCTCTCTGCTCAAGCCCTCCCTCAACGCAAGAACACTTTGTTCTAACCACCTGGCTTTCTGTGATGCTCCCCCTCCCTGCATGATCGCTCAAGACGAAATAGGTGTGGAAGCAAATGTGGCAAAGAAAGCTGATGGTGCTCGACTACCTAAAGATACAGCACCTGGGGTCTTAAAAGCTTGAAGTTAAACAAGCAGCCATCTAGCAGAGAAGCCATAAGTCCACACGGAAAGCACACCAGCCTGTGCAATCATGGGCTATCAACAGGATCAGGTAAAAGACATCAGAAGACCCCAAACAAACAAAAATCTTACTGTTGAGAATGAGACGGGTTACAGCAGAGACCTAAACCCATCTGTAGACAGTGGGACATCCCCTCACAGAAGGCTCACAAGGAAGGGATGAGTCAACCAGGGTGAAGCATAACACCAATGAAACACACAATATCCCTCGGGTTCCTTGAGGCTTCCTCACCCCCCCACTACCATGACCCCAGCCCTACCTTTCACTGTGGGCCAGACCGGAGCATGTGCACAGGTGCAGATAAGAGCTCAGGACACATGGAATCCAGGTCAAATAAACCCCACGGGAACAGAAATGGGAGTATCGATACCAGAAGGGTAGGGGAAATGTGGGGAAAGGAGGGGAGGAAGGGGGACTTACTGAAATGATGTACACATAACCACACTCTGCACCCCCCCCCAGGGGGATGAACAACAGAAACCGTGGGGGAAGGGAGACAGTGGAAGAGAGCGGGAGGGAACAAAGAGGAGCTGACACCAGAGGCTCAAAGAGAAAGTGAATGTTTAGAACATAATAATGACAACATATGTACAGATGTGCTTGATACGCTTGATGCATGGATTGTTATAAGAGCTGTCAGAGCCTTCAATAAGATGATCTTTAAATCAGAACAAACAAAAAAACTGTTTTTTTTTTAAAAAGGAACAACCAAGAGGAAAACATTCCGAAGTCCCTGCCTGACTCAAGGGCTGCTGAGTCAGCACTGACTGGATGGCAGTGAGTTTGGTGTTTGGGTTCATTAGCCAGGAGCTTCCAGGCCTCGTGCTGAAGACCCAGGGGCATGTGGGTGAAGTGGCCCTGGGAAGTGGGAGGGCCCCAGGAGAAAGGCAGGAGTAACTGGCCCCCACCACCCAACTGAGGCCAGAGCTTCAGCCCGGGAAACTTAGGGAGGTACAGATGGTCTCTATGCAATCACCAAAAGTCCATCGGGCTTTAAACCGGCTGGACCCTAACTCAACCGAGGCCGCAGTGCGGACACGGTGCAGAACGCGTGGGGAAGCAGAGGGCCCTGGCTCTGGTGAGCTGGCAGTATCTGATAAATAGGACTCTGGTCAAGGTTTCCAGTCTGCTCAGGGCAACATAATGCCCAAGGAAGCAGGCAGGAAATCAATTCCAAGAGACCTGGGCTGGAAGCCATTCCCAGAGATCACCTTCCAGTAGGACCAACAGTTAGACCAAAAGCAAAGACGGCAGGGCAGGAAGGGGTAAGAAAATCTGTCCCAGAGGGAGCAGGGGAGCCAGAGAGCAAACGCCGCACTGGGGACGGCAGGCACTGCCACTGTGTGTGCCGACTATCAGATGGGAGATGACTTTCCTCTGCACACTTTCTCCTCCAGCACGACAGAAAAACCATGCCACACCTTGGGCGCAATGACCTCCTTGTAGCGTTTCCACAGCAAAGACGTCATTCTGAGAAGTAGGCGGGCCGCACCCTTCAGTCGCCTCAGGTGTATGAGAAAGATGGACAGGAAGAGAGCTGTGGGGTCGCCAAGAGGACCCAGGGTGTGCGGCGATGGTCCAGGGAGCACACAGAGAAGACCTCAAAGGAAGCCACACAGGGCGGCCTTCGGCAGGGAGGCTGGTGAGACCTGGCTTGCTGACTTAGGACACCTCATCAAGGGGACCGGGTGCCAGGCGAGGTGTGGCACGGTGGTTGGCCAAGCCGTCACAGACTGGGCTGGCGTCTCCTCGCACAGGGGCCTGCTGAGCAGGAAGGATCATTTTCACACTGACAAATGAGCATAAAGGAGGCCACTCACCTTGGAAGGCAAGGAGGGGTTTTTCGTGAATGGGTCTGAGGTAAACGGGTCATTCTTGGTCTGTTTCTTGAAAAAGTCCTCTGGAGCAGAGCCCCGGAACGGGTCGCTCTCTTTGAAGGGATCCCCTCCAAACGGATCTAGGAAGTAAGGAAAAGATGCCCATGAAGAAACAGCACGTGCTCGGGGCAGGGCCCTGTGTTCAACCCACCCAGCAGGCACGCCCTGGCGCCGCCGCCTGCTTCTGCAGCGAGCACTGCGACACGCAGGCCCTTCGTCGCAACCGCAACACGGTGTGGCCATCGCGGAGGCACATGCAGGCGCCCACTGAACACGGCACAGCGTGCGTGGTGGACAACATCACGGTGCGTGAAATGAGTCCGTCACAGAGGGCAACCAGTGTGGGAGCCCCCGGCTACAAGAGGCCAAGAAAAGCCTTATGCTCAGAGGAAGAGAGACACGTTCTTGCAAGGCTATCCGGGTAGGAGGGGGAGGGAGGGATAAAACACTAGATAGTAGACACACGTAAGAGGGCTTCCAAACTGCTGTGGGGATGCCAGGATCTTTCCTCTCTCCGTGTCCTTTTTGAAGCCTCCTCTTATTCACTTGTGAGCGGGAAAAGGCAGTCCCATGATGAGGACACAGGGCGGTCCTTAAAGAGTGAGAGGCAGTGAGGGTCCATGCTAGGACACACACACTGCTGCAGTATGTGACAGTGCTCTCAGACAGCGGCACATGAGTGGACACGTGGCACATACCCACAAACACACACAGGGTTGACAGACCCTGCTCCCACAGACGATATTCGCATGCACTGCGAATATGTCCAGGTATACAGTAGATATCCCGGGGCAAAGTGATGCAAACTTCTTAGCCACAAGCGCACACCTTGAGGGACTGAGTCACTGGGCTTGAGGGCTGAGGACCAGCCTCAGGGACAGCGAGGTCAGCCAGCATAGCATCGCCCGTGAAGACCATGTGCGTCCTACTCTGGGTCCCCGTGAAGGTCACAGCCAAGAACACAGTGGAGCACGGCCCTCTGGCCCACAGGGAGGCCTCGAGTTGGAGTCCACTCGAAAGCAACTTAGCAGCCTCCTCAGGGGAAGAGGCGAAACCCAAAAGAACATGCATCTGCCTGAGGCCAGGTATGTGTGGGACACTGCACAGACAGAGACCAGATCCATGGCCGCCAGAGGCCCAGGGTGGGCAGCAAAGACCAGAGAGGCCCAAGGGACCTTCTGGGGTGATAGAAGGTTGTGCCTGGGACGTGAGCGCCCCCGTCTGTCAGAAGCAGCTGTCACTCAGTCGACGTTGGTGGGTTTTGCTGTGTGCGGAGCATGCCTCGATCAGTCAGACTGCAGACAGAGTGAGAACAAGCGGCATGGGCTGCACACGCGCCCCGCAGGCCTGTGCACGAGGGAGCTCATGCCCGGTGAGCACCAGCCTTTCCAGGGCTGTGGGCAGAGCCCCGTGAGTCCAGGGACCACACAGAACACCCCGACAAAGGCCAGAGGTGCCCCTGGTCTCAGTGGCCAAGCAAGTCACCGGCATGTGCGCACAGCCACGTCACTCGCAGGAGCTGCTTTAACCTCAGTTCCTCGTTGTGCGGGAAGTGGTCTCAAAGGGGCCGGAGATTGCAAAGGAGGGGACAAGATGTCACTCCCGGTTCCTTCTGGAAGGAAGGGAGGCGGCCTTCCCTTTTCCTGGACTTTGGCTAGACGGGGGACATTCTGAGAACTTGTCCAGGGAATGTTTCTTTTACCTGTCGGTGCTGTCTGCTGCTCTGCAAAAGGGTCGTTCTGGAACGGGTCCCCTGGATCAGAGAGGAGAGAAGCACTAAGCCCTCCGTTAGAAAGCCCGCCCAGAAACCCACCGCACTGCCATCGAGTCGATTCTGACTCACAGCGACCCGACAGGACAGTGTCTGCAGAATCGCCCCTATGGACTTCCGAGACTGGAATGGAAAGCCTCATCTTTCTCCCATGGAGCCGCTGGTGGTTTCAAACTGCTGACCTTGCAGCTAGCAGCCAGCGAGTAACCACTGCGCCACTAGAGCTCCTCACAGGAGGAGGAGGAGGACAACAGCAGATCAAGTAGCCCTGCTGCACTACACTGAGCCCTCCACCGCACACGACGCAGCCTCCTCCCGCCGCTGCCCCTTTTAGAAAAGAGAGGCGAGACGCTCCTCTCTCTTCCTCTCTCCACTGCCCCTGCCCACATACACCTGGCTTGCTGAATGGGTGGGGAGGGGGCGTACTCCTAGGTAAGATGGGTACAGAGGAGTGAAAAGTGCACTCTCCACTTCAACACCAGGCTCCGCCTTCTACAGGATCTCCCTCTCACCTCCTCAGGCCATGAGAAGCCTCCAGGACACCCCACACCCGGGGAGTGACAAGGCCTGGGAGCACCCGAGTCCAGGAGCTGCCAGGCCATCCCTGAGACCTTCGGCAAGGGGTCAGCATATCTTGTTTCTACACCTCGGCGTGAGCATCAAGACCTGCCTGGCTCTGCCCCCGACTGCAGCGGCAGCCCCGCCCCGGATGGGGAGCCCCACGGGCTGCATTCACCCAGTGGGCAGCGTTGGAGTGGCCTGATGGAGCCGCCTCTGCCTGGGCCTCTGACTCTCTTTCTGACTGGAGGGTCCCTACTGTCTCTGACCACTCAACCACTCAGAGCGGCATTGAAGAAGCGGCCAACAGGTGCAGCTGCTTCTTCAGAAGGCTGTTCAGAGAACTACATGTGCCCCAGCTGTCCCTCTCCCAGGTGTCTGCCCAGGGAAAGGGAAGGCAGGGACTCCCACAGGGGAGCCAGTGCAGGAGTGTGCACGGCCGCCCTTTCCACCAGAGCCACAAGGTGGCGTCACCCATGTGTCCATCCACAGATGCTGGGGAAAGCCACGTGGTCCCTTCCACGCCACAACACTCCTCAGCGTAGAAACACGAGGTGCTGATGTGCGCCACTGTGCCACGGGCGACGCTGCAAAGCCTCATGCGGCGAAGTAAAGGCCGCCACAAAAGGACAAAGGCCATGTGCCCTCCTGCGTGTGAAAGGCCTGGAGCAGGGGGGGTGCGTGGTTGAGCTAAAGGGGAGAGGGAGGGTGGGTGGCGGGAGGGAGACCCTGCTTTGAGGGTTCTGTTCGTGACAGTGGACGGATTCGCCTGCGGACAGCGAGGACAGCTGCGCAACTCGAAGCATGTGCTGCCCGTCACGGGGAAAGCGGCTGAGACGGCGAGAAGCTTTGCCGGGTCTATTTTTCACCACAATTAAGAATAAAACGAAGGGAGCAGCGTCGGGGTGGGGCGGGGGGCTTGGGGGCCCTACCTTTGAAGGGGTCAGCTCCTTTGAAGGGGTCGGATTTGAAGGGGTCTTCGGCTTGGAAGGGGTCCGGGTGTAGGTCTTGAGCATTGTTGCTAAATAACAAGGCTTTATTTTTGAAAGGATCATCCTATAAATTGTGAGGAGAGACAAGACAGCGACTTTATTATTTTAAATATGAAGCGGTCCTAAGACAGGCGTTCCGCACCTAATGCATACGACCTCCACCCCGACCCCCGTCGCCCTTCAGTCAGGGTGACCCCAGAGAGAAGGGCTTTTTAAGCCACCGAGGTCCAAAGCCCAGGCTTCAGCCAGGTGTGGATACTGGTCTGTGGCAGTGACAAACACTGCAGGACCACAGAGCCCAGGGCAGACAGGAAGACCATGCACACCACCCCCCCGAATAAAGTAAGACATCAGCACAGGCTTCCTGCCAAGTGCGGTGCCACCCCAGGGCACCTCGTCAGGTGAAGTACAAGCGGCACGTCACAGTGAAACGTGCCATCGGCACGCCAGGCTGGCAAAGGAAAGGCGTGTGTGCTTCCAGGAACCAACAGGCGCATGTGGGCCAGGAGGAAACGGGGAGTCTTTGTTCCTTACGAGCACGTTTTCAAGGGCAAGATGGTCTGAAGGGGTGGGTTTGTGCCACCACGGCCAGGGCACAGAGTGGGTCCTGGAAGGTCACGCCCTCCACGCACGTGGATGGGACTGTGATGTAGAGTCGCCTCGCACACTCGGTGAGATGGTTAACACCCACAGGGCTGGCAAACCAGCCACGATCCCAACAGACAATTCCAACGGCCGGGCATCTTCAGGAGCACAGACTAGTGGGGCAGGATGGGGAGAGTGACGACTTCATGGAGTCTGCAAAGGAGGGGCAGCCTGTGGTGGTCTGGGAGGCCTGGGTCCTGAAGGCTGCCCTTGGCCCAGTCCCACTTGGGGAGAATAAGTCAGTGCCCCTGCCCCCCGGGGCTTCTTACCTGGGGTGCGCCTCTGGAATCTCTAGCCACATACAGCTTCCCAAGGGGAGAAGGCCAAAGCAGACTTGGCAAATAAGAGGAGGTGGCCATAGGTACTGCCCTGCCCAAGGGCAGGTTTCATGGTGCTAACAGACCCAGGTGCAGGCCCCTCCTGGCACTCCATGGTGCTTGGAGACACAGACAAGCCCTAGTCGAGGGGGCAAGGGGGCCAGAGCAGGATGCATGCCCCTCTATCCACACCACTAGGTTGGGGGGCAGAGGGCTTGGGGGAAGTAGTGTGTTAAGAATGGCCATCGGGTCTCAGGTGGGAAGCTTCCACTTGGTGTTGAATTCCAAAGGTGGGCTTTCTGGCTAATCATCGCTGGGAAGACTGCCCAGTGATGGTGGCAGAGCACCATCAGGAGAGAGAACGGAGTGCTGAAGCTCTAGCCGGAACCTGGTTGGTGCTCGGACCACCAGGGCCTGACGAGAGAGGCCCACTCTCAGGAGGGGCTGCCTGACACTCAAGGCAACCATTGCGCCTCCTCCTCCTCTTCTGCCAGAGGAGGTCCACGACGACACTGGAGGACCTCGTAGGGCTTCACAGATGTCACAAGCCCACGTCCACTGAATGCTTCCAAGAACAGCCCTGTCTCCGGCCCACGACACGTGTGCAGCAGACATGCCCAGAGGTGTGTGTGGGTGGGGGTGGGGGTTGACATGTGTCATTGTAAAGGAGAGATCTTGGTTCACAAAGTTGACGATCATTTAGGGGCTGGGGAACAAGAATTCTGGGAGGGTACTGCATTTCTGGACATACTGCCCCTTCAGAGGGCTGCTGGGCAGTAGTGGGCTCTGAAAATGGAGCATCCTGACCTGGGGCTTCTGCCCACTCCCCTCGTGAAACGCTCCCTGAGCTAGTAGCGGCGTCCTACATCGCCATTGGCTCTGAGGCTAACGGGAGGGTCTAGCAGCCCCTCTTGCAGGACGGTTCTCGGGGAGGCTCAGGTCTGTCTGACCAGTGCCCGTTCCACTAGATCAAGTCCCTCCCTACACGCTGCAAGTGGTAACACTCAGCTTCCGACCAAAAGCCTGGAGAAACGAGCCCACCCAGAGGCGCCATGGCAGGAAGGCCTGGCGACCTACTTCTGAACACTCGGCCATGGACAACTCTAGGGACGCCTCCCGCAGGGACAGCTCAGCCTGGTCCCTCGGGATGGGTTGGCCGGGTATGTCTTCAAGAGGCCAGTCTCCTCGTAACCAGAGGAGAGACAAGAATAAGGACGGGCTGAAGACTCCTGCCCATGACACCTGGAACCTGCAGCCACTCAGGGAAAGCCAGCCAAGTTCTCAGGCCGGCGAGAAGAGATGCCCCAGGACTCTGTGACTTGGGCAAAGTAACGCCGTGCAGGTTTGACACCAGACGGGAGCGCTTAGTAACTGAGAAAGTTCCAGACACACCTCTGTTTACGATCTTCCCCAGCCCCACCCCCCAAGAGAACTCAGAAGCGCCTGCTCTCCTGCAGAACAGTCTGGAAATGTTTCTGAAGATCTGAGTGCTTGTTAAGAAATGGAAACAAACCAAAAGATGCTTTAAAATCTGTATTTGTACAACGAGATAAATAGGGGGTTGTTCCGACTTCGCTAGCAGGCCTGTGTGTAAACAGCTGACGCCCACGTCCCGAGACTGGTGTACTACCGTGTGAACTTGGCCTCACCCTCAAAGGTGAGCACAGCACTCAGGTAGCCAAAGCCGGAGGAGAATCAACTGCTGGCCGCTGGCAAACCGCAGTCACTGCCACCGTGCGTCCAGGGACCGTCTTACCTGGGAGGGGCGAGCGGAAAGCCAGGCGAGGGGAGAGGCGCGCGAGAAGGAGCAAGGGGGCTGGAGACGGGCACCCTGCCGAGGGCAGCCAGAGAGAAAGAGCAGAGGCCCCACTGGCCAGTCACAGAGAACAACTGCGCGTCGTTGAAAGATAAAGCAGCAGGACAACGATACAGGGGGCGACAGGCCCGAGAGCCCCCCCACTGCACAGGAAAGGGAATGTGGATGCTGCGAGGTCAGCCGAGACATGAGGCAGAAGGAAACAGGGCTGAGGAGTGTGAGAGGGAAGAGCGGGCTCAGGCAAGGCACCAGAGACATCAAGACAGACGGCCGCTGAGCACTCCCTGGACAGCCCAAAGACTCTCACCCACCAGATGGAGCCAGTAAGCGGTGCTACCCGTCCCTGGCTGGCTGGGCAGAAGAGGCAATGCAGACGCCGGTGTGAAGGGGAAAAAGGGCTTAGATGCAGCCAGAATTTCTGGAGAGGCCTATTCGTAGCTGAGACAGCCATGCCCAGCAATGGCCGACTGACATTGTTCATGGGGATGTTGGATTTCACGATGCTCTTCTGCAAACACATATGTGCACACTCACATGTGGGCACACAGGCACCCACGTGCACACACGCGTGCACACACACACACACAGGCACAGTCCTCCTATACCCTTGGGGAGTCAGCTCTGGGGTTTCACAATGTGTGTGGACACGGATCCGATTCTGTCCATTTGCAGAGGCCCCTAGACTTGGGGGGTTGGCTCGCTGAGATGCTCCTGCACAGATGAGGTGACGGGACTCTGGCCCGGGCTTGGCTCTGGAGCCAGGGGGAACCAGACACCCCCATGAAGAACAGACTCACGGTGGTGGGGGTGGGGACGGGCACGCAAAGCAGCATCAGAAACCGGAAGGCCCCTCCACTCTCACAGCCGTGGAGTAGCCCATGTACAAGTCCAGGGTAGGGGTGACCACTCCAAGGGCAACGGCGCTGCTACTCGACCTGCACCGTGGTTCCGAAGCCGGCCCGCTCGCTCAAGTCAGTGAGGCCGGGCGCCCCGTTGAGCACCTCGTCGCTGGGCAGGAGGCCCCGGCAGGAGTCCTGCTGGCGCTCGTGCAGCTGGGAGAGCTTGCTTCTCGCCTGTGTAATGAGACACTCTGTCACGGGTGTGCAGGGAGGCTCTCCTCAGACCCAACCCAGGGGCCAAGGAGGAGGGCTCCAGACCAGGGAAGGTCACCCACCAACCCAAAGCCATCCTGTCTAGCATGCGCAGCCAAGGCATGGGGCCCTGTTGGGACTCCCAGGCCGAGTCATTCACTGATTTGTGACCTAGGAGATCCCACGTGTTCCAGAGCAGAGCCGCTCTCCACTGGGCTTTCCAGCCTGCAGTCTTTATGGACATGGATCTCCAGGTCTCTCTGCTGCAGCACTGAGGAGGTGGCCTTCGACTGCCAACTTCTCCGTTAAGAGCCAAGTGCATGCTGTTTGCACCACCCAGGGGCCTTCTGAGAGGACCAAATGGGACAGCCCAGGGCCCCCAGCTGTTCAAAATGCCATTCGGTAGCTCCCCTCTGGGAGGGGGTTGTCACCCAGGCCCCTGCACACACACACACACACACACACACCCTCCCACGGGCGCTGCTGCTGACTGCGATAGGAGGGCTCCTCCTGAGAAGCACAGTTCTACTCGGACCCGGGCTGCAGCGGCCAGTGACCGGGCTGTCGTCACCCCTGCCGCTCTAAATACCACGCGTGCTCCCACCAGACGCACAGGACTGTGGACTGAGGGGCAATGATGGAACTAGCCCAGCAGACACGAGAGCATAATCCAGAGAAAGCAATCTCCTTGGGAGACTGGGTGGGCGGCACTGCCTCTGCCTGTTAAGTTGCAAGAGGGGAGCTGTGGGTGCTACCTGCCAGTCCCCGCACCCCGCCTCTGCCTGCCCCTGGGCCTCCCAGGGGTCCTGCCTGCAGCTACCTGGTTGATCTCGTCCTGCGTGGACGCAAGGGACTTGAGGATGGTCTCTAGCTGGGCGCGCCCAGCCTGGATGCTCTGCTCCAGCTGTGCCTCCTCCTGCTGCAGGCGGCCCAGCTCTGCCTTGGCCCGGTTCAGGTCATCCTCCTGAGACCGCAGGTCTGACTCCTGCGACTGGATCTGCATCTTCAGCGAGGAAATCTGAAAGGAGATCACATGGGTCTGTGTGTGAGCGGGGACTCGGGGAAGAAGTCTCATTCCAAGTGACTGACACTAGTGGCTCTGGAAGGAGCAGGACTTGATCTGGGACCTGGACAGCCATCTACTGTCGTCCGGGGGGCAGGATGTGATGCAGTGAAACGTGAAGATTTTAAAGTTGACGGTCACCATAGTTCCATGGTTCCTCGTGAGCCCTGCAGCTGCAGCGGATGGGAGAAAGTTATCCAGACCCTCCACAGGTGGGGTACAAGCCAGCAGCGGCCCAGGGTGGTGGGGTCCAGGCACAGGCAGGGTAGGGGACTGAGATTAGGCCATAAAACACTTTGATGTTCTTCCAAGTGAAATTTGAAGCAAGTATGTCGAAGCTAGAAGGCGCCCTGGTGCTGTAGTGGTTATACATTGGGCTGCTAATTGTCAGGTAAGCAGTTCAAAACCATCAGCCGCTCCTTAGGAGAACGATGGGGCCTTCTACCGCCATAAAGGGTTAGCCTTGGAAACACAGGGGCAGTTCCACGCTGCCCTGCAGGTGCTATGGGTCGGCATCAACCTGATGGCATACCACTGATGTGTCATGAAAGGGCAGTGGTGGCTTGTGTGTTACCATGACGCTGGAAGCTACCAGCAGGGCCACACACGGTGGACAGATTGCAGCCGAGCCTCTAGCTGCTAAGACTAGAGAGAAATGCCTGGTGAGCTACTTCTAACTCCTGGCCAATGAACCTGTGGAGCACAACAGAAGACGGTCGGACATGTTGCCGGAAGAAGAGGCTGGTTGTTGTTGCCGGTAGGTGCCGACTCACAGTGACCCGATGTGCACAACAGAACTAAACACTGCCGGGTCCTGTGCCATGCTCACAGTTGTTGCTATGTGTGAGCACATTGTCGGCGGCTAGATGGTCCTCCAAGTACACAGTAGCCGGACCCTTGGACTTCAGCACGCCCGTGATCGAGAAGCTGGCCTGGCACCACTTTGTTCTCTCTGGTACACAGGAGTCACCAAGAACCAGAGCTGATGGCCACAAATGTACACCATCCGAGGGTTGGCTGAAGTCCCTCTACCCCCAGACTCCACTATGTATCTCCTTAAAACAAGGACCATCGCAAGGGGAGCAAACTTACGAAGCTTATACACTACTGTGACCTCATATAACGTCCAGAGCCAAGTGTCCCCCAGATGTCCTTTACCCCAGTTCTTTCCCTCGGACCTCATATCCAGAGGCTGTCATGCAGGGACCACAGCCACAACTCGCCTGAGCCAGAAAGGCAGGTGGCACAGGACGAGTGGCGGAGACTCAGGCTGCTGCGCACAGGGTCGCCCTAAGCCGGAGCTGGTGCCACACCTGCCAACAGCAGCAGCACAGACCCGTGAGCTGTGCATCTCGCCAGCGTACCACACGAGGTTCAGTCACGGACACGACTTGGACATGGCCACACACTTCACCAGATGGGTTTTCTGGCTTTGAAGGCTCACGGCGCAACTCGGCTAAGTGGCCTAACACAGTTGATAAGAGCCCAATGTGATAAGTGGCGTCTGAGGCCTTAAATGCGTGTGAGCAGCCAGGGAAGACAGCTATTGGTCTCTCTTTCTCTGGAGCAAAAGGGGAAGGAGGAAACCGCAGCCTCTGGTGGTCTGCACAACACGCAGCTGAGAGCAGCACTAGCTGCAGGAGAGGAGGGCCCTGAACAGGGGAGGGCACTCTGCAGGGGCGCTCGAGGCATGAGGGGGCATGACGATGTACCGTGGGAAACACAGCCAGTACCACAGACCAGCGTGTAGGAGCCACTAATGAGAATCTAGTTTGTTGTGGATATTATTCAAGAATAAGCCAGCCCGAGAGCTGGCAGGCTGCCCACCCCCCCACCCCCCACCGCCGGGCACCCTGATGCTATTCACCATCTGTGTCTCATCCTGGCACTTCTGCCGCACGTCGCTCAGCATGTCTCGGAGCTTGGCTTTCTGCTGGTCCATCTCATCCAGGCGGTCCTGAGCATCCTGCTTCTGGGCCTCCAGCTCCTGCAGACTGCTCGTCTCCCGGTCCAGGTCATTCTGCAGTTCCTAGAAAGGGCCAGGGGAATGTTGTGAGGGGGTGGGGGGCTCCATAGGGGTGTTTATCACAGGCTGAGGTGGGCCAGGTGCTGTGCTCACACGGAACCGCATTCATGGGCCAGGTCTGCTGCCACCGTGAGGACACTGTATGGCAGGCAGGGACCTATGGCCCTCAGCTCCTCAAACCTCCCCAGCGTGACACCAAAGCCAGTGCAGGAGGCTGGAGACACCACGCCCCGAGAGCGGCCTGAACACAGATGGAACACAACACGAAGGACAGCACACCCGACACCGCCCCAAGTCTCGGGGGAAGCCTGGTTGGAAGTTCCAGACAGCCGCAACAGACGGTGATGGGTGAGAGGGTGCCCCACTTCTGAAAGGCCTCATGGGGGGCCAGCATGCCACCCGCTGTAGCTCCCAATCGCGTGGGTGTGCTGCCATCTGTCACACAAACACAGAGCAGAGGCCACAGGTGAGCGCTCTGACAAGCCAGGGGCAGCACGTGGAGGGTGGGCTGGGGCCAGAGAGGACCCTCCCTGGGGGAGCTCCCAGAGGCCCGGGAGAGAGGAACAGGTTTGAGGGGCAGAGGGGGAGAGGAATGCTGTTGGATCCCATGCTGGAAGGCGAGTGCCCGGCCCCCTGCCCAGGGTGGAGAACACAGTACAGTGGTGCAGACCAGGACGGTGAAGACGGTACAGGACAGGGCAGTGCTTCCTTCTGCGGAGCCAGGGCTGAGCAGACAGGGGCTCACGAGCAGAGGGACTTGGGGAGGCTATTGGGACAGCTCCCAGGTGGCCTGGTTGTGGATGAGGAAAAACCACCTCTGTGGTCCTGACTCTGACCCGGCCGCCACGGGCAGATGTGGCCTGACCTCCCCTCAGCACCCACGCAAGTCTTCACCTTCCTCAAAAAGACAAGACTCTGGGGGGGTGGGGGGGGTGGGATGAGGAGCTGACATCAAGGGCTCAAGTAGAAAGAAAATGCTTTGAAAATGATGGCAACATACGTACAAATGTACTTGACACAATGGATGAATGTATGGATTGTGGTAAGAGATATAACAGACCCCAATAACAGTATTTAATGATAAAAAGTTTTTAAAAAGACAACAAGACCCACAGGTATTGTGCTCTGTTCACAGGCTGGGAGGGATGGGATACAGCAGTGGCAGGGAGGAGGTAGGCTTACTGATGTGTCCCCCGCAGACCTCGGCTGACCACCAGACCAGGAGTAAAGAACGCGTGCACAAATATTCACAGCTGCCAAAGGTGGAAAGCATGCCGTGTCAATCAGCAAACACAGTGTGGTCCATCCATCCCATGCACTATCGCTCCGTCAAAGGAGAAACCAAGTTCTCATGCCTGCTAGGCACGGAGGAAGCTCAAATGCAGAGCGCTGAGTGACAGGTTGCTTAAAAAGACCTGCTCTCCGACTGCATTTCTAGGTGGAGTGTGGCTGCTGGGAGGTGCCGTCAAGTCGGGGCAACTCATGGTGACCCACCAGAGACTGGTCTCTCCTGACAACATGTGCAAAGCCCTTGAGAGGAAGTCTCGCCATCCGGGACTCTGAGAAGCATTCTGGCAGATGGGTGTGTTCTTCTGGCAGTCCACGGTACTTTCAATCGTCTCTGCTAGCAGTATAATACAAATTTTTTGTCCTTCCTTATTCAATGTCCAACCTTCACATGCACATAAGGTGACTGAAAACACCCTGGCTTGTGCCAGGTGTAAGTTGGTCCTCAAAGAAAGTTCCTGTTATCCAACCCTTTTAAGAAAGATCTTGTATAGACTGACTGATGTAATGTGTTCTTTGAGCTCGACTGCTGCTTCCATGAGTACTGACTGGATCCAAGCAACAAGAAACCCAAGTCAACTTCAACCTCTTCTCCCTCGATCCTGAGGCTACCTGGTGGTGCTGTGGTGTGGATTCGGGTCTTCACACTGAGTCATCATCCATCCCGAAGGCGGCCATCCATGATGGTCACCAGCAAGTCCTTCAAGACCCCCTCACGTTCAGCAAGCAAGGTGGTGTCACCTGAGTAGAATAGGTCGTTAATAAGCCTTCCTCTAGTTCAGATGCCAAGTTCTTCTTCCTAAAATCCAGCTTCTCTGGTTACTTGCTCAGTATACAGAGTGAAGACGTCTGGGAGAGGATGCAATCCTGACGCGCCTGTCCTGACTCTACACCACGCAGCCTTCCCTTGCTCTGTCTGCACAGCTGCCTCTGGATTCACACACCGGCTCCAAATGAGCACAAGGAAGTGCCCGGGCGTTCCTTCTTCTCATGCCTGCCCACCAGTTTGTTATGACCGACAGCGTCCAAGGCCTGGGAGTCAGTGAAATACAAGTACCTTTCTAGGATGCTCTGCTTCTGGTCAAGCTCCATGCGCTGTCAGTAATAATAGGCCTCGTTCTTCATTATCGTGTCACAGACAGGATTACACTGTCAGACAGATCTTGAAACGCCCTTTAAACGCCATTCCTCTGGAGTCTGTCCTTCCCGGGATAGTACACCATACGACTCTGACTCCAAGAGGTCAATACTAGTCCATTTGAGCTCAATCACACATGCCATTTCCTTGGCAACCACCAGGTTGTCTCCAGGTACACGTTATGAATTCACGCTGGCAGTGGTTTGGTCTCATTTTGAGTCGGCCTCCATCAGCAAATGCACGTCTTGAAGGTTAGACTCTGCCCCTCACGGTGGCTGATCCTACTTTACAGCACGCTCTTCCTCAGTCCTGTTTTGAGTATCTTCTGATCTGAGGGCTCAGGCTGGGCACTGCCTCCAGCAACATTCTGCTGCTGTTCCTGAGGTTCCCAGTACCTGACGATGCGTCCATGCTCTCCCCATGAGGTTCCAGTACCTGACGGTACGTCCATGCTCTCTCCATGAGGTTTCTGTACCTGACGGTACGTCCATGCTCTCCCCATGAGGTTCCAGTACCTGACGATGCGTCCATGCTCTCCCCATGAGGTTCCAGTACCTGACGATGCGTCCATGCTCTCTCCATGAGGTTCCCAGTACCTGACGGTACGTCCATGCTCTCTCCATGAGGTTCCAGTACCTGACGATGCGTCCATGCTCTCTCCATGAGGTTCCAGTACCTGACGATGCGTCCATGCTCTCTCCATGAGGTTCCCAGTACCTGACGGTACGTCCATGCTCTCTCCATGAGGTTCCAGTACCTGACGATGCGTCCATGCTCTCTCCATGAGGTTCCAGTACCTGACGATGCGTCCATGCTCTCCCCATGAGGTTCCAGCACCTGACGATGCGTCCGTGCTCTCTCCGTTATGTTCCCAGTACCTGACGGTATGTCCATGCTCTCCCCATGAGGTTCCAGTACCTGACGGTACGTCCATGCTCTCCCCATGAGGTTCCCAGTACCTGACGGTACGCCCATGCTCTCTCCATGAGGTTCCAGTACCTGACGATGCGTCCATGCTCTCTCCATGAGGTTCCAGTACCTGACGATGCGTCCGTGCTCTCTCCATGAGGTTCCCAGTACCTGACGGTACGTCCATGCTCTCTCCATGAGGTTCCAGTACCTGATGATGCGTCCATGCTCTCTCCATGAGGTTTCCATAGACTAACTCCTCTGAGCTGGACAGCCTAGGTATAGGGCCAGGCAATGTTGAGTTCTGTGTTCCTGGGGTCGCCAGGCGTGGGAGTCAACTGACTGACTGATGACCAGACGCAGGGCTGGAGGGTAAAGGGCATGGCATTCCTTTTGGGGTGAGGAAAGGATCTAAAATGACTGGTGCTGGCGGCACAGCTGGACAAATGCACATGTGAAGCGGGTGAACTGGATGGAGGGTGCGAGTTATCTGAATAAAGCTGTTACAAACAGCAAGATGAACCCCCACCCAACCCCCGGCCAAGCAGCTATAGTCATACTAAGGCAGTGGCTATGAAAATGGAGACCAATAAGAGTTGTATGCGCCCCCAATAAAATGATGGGGGAAAAAGAAGAAATTAGAGACTGTCGGGGGGTGCGGAGTGTCAGGGAGAGGGAGAGGTCACAACAGGCCAAGATAGGACATTGGGACAAGAACTAAGCAGAGCTTCCGTGACCTACAACCAAATGACCCAACAACAGGGCCCTCCTGCAACACAACAACAGGACAGGCCCCAGGTTTGCTCGAGACCAGGCCCTGCTGGGAAGGGCAGCAAGGACCCCGGTCACAGCATACCCTCCTCTGGCTCCGATGACACCCGCAGTCCTCATGGCTAGCCCCAGCGTCCATGTGCTCAAGGACTCTCAGTGGATAAGAAGAGTCGGATGAACTTGGCAGTCCAACTCTACTGCCTCTGCGGGCCGGGCCATCACCACCCTCTAGGACTCACTCCAAGCAGGACGGTCCCTCAAACCCCCGAGCCTTGAAAACCTGTGGACCAAGAGTCACGGACAGCAGAGACAAGTACGATTACACGCACAATCTTGCATTATCAGAAAGAACACCGGGAAAGAGAAAGCAAGGCACTGCGTGAAAAAAGCCAGACACGGGACGACACAACGTTAAGAAGCCGCTTACAGGGCATATCCAGAACAGTAGGTAATGGGGGGGTGGGGGTGGGGGGACTGAGACTGTTCTGGAACTGGAGAGAGGTGGCAGTTGTACAACTTGGTGAGTATGTTAAATGTCGATGAAATACACACCTTAAATGGGTGGATTCTATGTGAGGTGCCTTCTCCCTCAGTGAAACAAGGCAGAGGAAGGTCTGGTGGAGGGGCGGCTCTCACCTGAACTTCATTGGTCTTCTGCCTGATGGCCTCTTCCTTCTCTCGAATGTCTTGCTCCAGGGAATACTTCTCCCTGAAAGGCGGCCAACATTTTATGAGCCCATAAGGCTGGGTGAGTTTCCGAATGCAGATGAGAGTTCCCTCCACCCCACTTTCAAGACCCCTTGGCTCACCCCACAATAGCTGGCACCGAATGCTATCTGCAGAGGAGAAAACCCTGAGCCCTCTGTGTGGGGGTCAGGGGGTAGCTCTACAGCGAGGGAGCCTCTCCTTCAAAAGCAGGGACTAGCCTCTGCCCGAGTGAGGACTCCCGGTGCACAGTTGTAAAGCAAACACCAGCTGCTAACAGAAAGGTCTCGGTGCTTCCCTAGGGAAAGATGTGGTGGTCTGCTGCCATACAGGGGAGGGGCTTCTAAACGCTCGTGGGAAAACAGAATTGAACGATCATGGAGGTTTCCCATAAGCCCCTCCAACTAGATCCAGCCTGAAGAGCTGCTTGTGCAGTCAGGACACCTCCAGTCTGTCCTGAAGGGTCACTGAGTGTGGGAACCGCCTCCGTCAGGGACAGAGGAAGAAGCTAAACCAGACTGAGGAGAAGAGGAGCTGGCACACCGTGGGAGGGGACACGACAGCTTGGAAGCAGAGTGCTCCTGGCTGACAGCCAACCAGAAAGCCTGGATCCTAGAGCCACAGCTACCTGAAGGGGCTAGGGGCTGAGTTCTCCCCAGCCTTCCAGAAGAAATTACCCAACGATGCCCTGGTGGCCAACACCACAATCTTGGCCTGAGACCCCTTCCAACAAGCTGAGGGGGTTGGCAGAGCCCTGGGCCTCCTGCCTTGACTTCAGGACCTTGTGGCTTCGAGCGGGCCGGCCTGTGACCCCTGGAGGCAGCACTGCTCTGATTCTAGTCAGGTAGCAGCACTTGCCCCATGGTGGCAGACAGCCTCTCGGCCCTCCCTGTCAGCTGGGAACCCCAAATTAAGGCATTCACACGCACCCAGGATTAACCAGATAGGGGGTGCAAACTTGAGGAAATCGCAGGGAAGGGCAGTTGTGCCTCAGGAACCCATCCCGACAATGGCTGAGGGAACCAGGGGGAGGTGGGGCAAGCGGAAGCGGAGACACGGTCCTAAAGCTCCTTCCATGCAGCCTGGCCCGCTGTGCCCAGTGATACTCACCACAGGAGGCCCAACGGGTTAGCTGTGCAAAGATGGCATGCATCCCCCACGCCCCCAAGGAGAGCACAGGGGCTGTGTGGGGCCACTGCTAACACCCCCCAGAGTCAGCTGCTGACTCATGGCCACCTCAGGCGCAGTAAGACAAAAGGCTGCCCAGGTCAGAGAGCACTGTGTTCCACACTGTTTTCACTGGCTGGGTTTTCGGAACTTGAATGCCAGGCCTTTCTTCGGAACTCATCGAGAGTTTGGGAGCTCTACTGGGACCTGACAACCCAAGTCTCACTGGCAGGGCAGTGACTGTGTATGAGGCGCAGGGGCAGAAATTCCCCCCCAGCCACCACTATCCTCCAATGCTCACTGACGGGGCACGTGGTCCTTACTCATACGCATTGTAGCGATTTAGAAACTAGGTGCATTACGCCCCTTTCCCATTGGAATAAACGCAGAGACCGGTTTCCAGAACTTCCCATTGCCCAGGTTTCCCGCAGTACCTGCCCTGTGACAGGCTGGCTGGGGCGAGGGGGGGAGAGGACACCCGCACACACCTCTGTAACTGCGCCACCTCCTGACTGATGTCGTCCAGCTCCTTCACGCCAGTGAACTCCCCCGAGCCGTCCTGGGCGCAGACACAAAGGGACGTGAGATTAGCAAGGTGACTGGACCCTGAGCAGGGTCAGGGAGTGCTAGGGGCCAGGGCAGACTGCCTCATCTTAGGGTCACAGGAGGCGGTGGTGGAACCGCCCACCAGACCAGCACACACCTGATGACTGTGCCACACTCCCACAAGGCATTTACCCAGTGGACAGTCACCCCTGCTGGGCACCCCTCACAAGGAGCCCACCTCCACTCCACCAGGGGGTCCTCCCACAAGGCACCCACCTTATCAGACCCCTCCCTCAGGAAGCACCCCCCTGCAGCTGGCTGCCTCACAGGACCCCTGGTGGCAGGAGTGGGAACAGCACACAGGAGAAGAGGGTTACTCACCGGGACTGGGGTGCCTCTTTCGGAGGGCGGGACCATGTCTGGCGAGAGGACTTGAGGGGGGTCGAGGCCTTTACTGACCTTCTGCTGAATGAAATACATAGCTAACGCGAATTGGTCTTTGCTTAACTTCCCCATTTGCCTCGTGTCAGCCAGGGCCCTGGGAGAGATGTGGGGACGCGCATTACACATCTCAGATGGACACCCAAACACCCACCACAAGTACGCCCATGCACTTAGCCCAGCAATGGGTGCTCTTCCTCCACCCAGTGGCCACGGACTGGGGCCTCCGGCACCCCCTTCAGCCCCACGGTGTGTGGCCCCCAGTGACCCCGGGAGAGCCCCGGGAGCTGGAGTAAACCACACACCTCTCCTCTCCCCCTCAGCATCTCCTGAGGTCCAGCTTGTGTGGACTGAGCATGTCTGCAGCTAAAGCCATGGGTTTCAGTGAGGTCGGAGCTGGTGGCAACGGAGGACAAGGTGGATTGAGGGGCAGCGGGTGATATGGGAACAAAGGGGGACAATGGGGGGGGCTGATAGAGATCACAAGAGGGTGATGTAGGGACACAGTGGGGACAGGGAGAGGATAATGCAGAGACCACGTGGGGTGATGGGGCAATGTGAGTGAAGCAGCATTGCTGGCTGTCCTCACAGAGGGGCGGCACTAGATCTGGTGGCAAGGCACAGGATTGTTGCCACCCCCATCCCCAGCTCAGTGTCCTCGGGCAGTGTAACCTCTGACACCTGTGCAGCCTGAGTGTCCACAAGGTCCTCACACCCACAAGACGCCCCGAGCAGCGAGGATAGCTTAGCACCTACACAGGCAGCGGTGCCTGATGGGCCCATGTCCCCTGCCGTCCGAATAGTATCAGCACAGAGAAGGGGGAGGCAGGTGCTGGCCTCCTCATGGGGGCTCGAGAACACAGGTGCAGGGTGGCACCCAGCACCAGGGTCTGGTCAAGAGCAGTCTTGGCTTCTCACAGCCCCACAGTTTGCTGCTGTGCCTGCTGCCACCCCAGACTGGATCCGCCCTCTCCACTCCTGCCCACGGTGCTGTCCCTCTCCACTGTCTCTGGAGCTCAGCCTCCCTGGGGCTTACAGTGAGTGGGTGTCAAGAAAGGTCTAAGCTCCTGGGGACTCTGCACATGGCAGCTTCCTGCCACCCTGTTGGGCAGGTTCCACTCCTCGTGAGGAGTTGCTCCTGGCTGTCCTGGGCCCCACCCCCTCCATCCACCTTCCCAGCAGCCATCATGTACTATCCGAGTCCACGCAGGCCGTGGCTTGCTGAGTCTGCACCACTGTCATATGACATACGTATGATGCTGTGTCCAAAGTCCCCTTCATCGGCCGTCCCCTGATATGACAATCAGCCAAACGTCATCTCCCTGGCACAGTACAGGCTAGCCCCAGTGTGACAGACCCTGAGTGGAGCAAACTGGGAACAGGTTCGGCTGCTAACAAAAGAATGGAGGTCCAAGCCCTCCTGGAGGAGCCTTTGAAGAAAATGCCTGGTGATCCACTTCCCAAACAGCCTCCACTGAAAATCCGACAGAGCACACAGCTATGCTGACACCCCAGGACTGGGGTAACGGTGTCTGTTGGGGCGGAAACCCACTACCTGCTGTATGCAGCTTCCCCACGGGAACCTGGTTCACTGTGTGTTACGTGCCTCTTTGGGGTGGCCGGCCTTCTGTGTGTGGACAAGCCCCGGCAGCATGCTAGATCAGACGAACTCGCTTCCCTGCTCCTGGGGGAAGCCCTCACAGGCCCCGGGATTCTGAGGCAAAGTTGGACGCTGACTTCCCATGCTGCTGTCAGCTGGCGGCAGACTAGCCCTAGCTCATGGCGACCCATGCACAATGGGAAACGCTGTCCAGTCCTGTACCATCCCCCTAGAAGCTGCCCACCCTGGTACACATATGCCACTAAACCTGTTCAGCATCAGAGCAACATGCAAACCTCCACTGACAGACAGTTGGGGGCTGCACTGTCCGGGAATCAAGCCCAGGTCTCCCACTGTGGAAGGTGAGGGGTCTTCCCCTGAGCCCCACCACCCCCAGGAGCTTACTGTGTCACTTGTCAATCGCCCATGGAAATCGGCCCCAGAGGAAGGGAAGGGGAGGTGAGCCCCTGGGCACTGCCTGGAGTCCTACAGCCAGCTCCCCCTCCCTGGGAACCGAGTGACTGCCTTCCAGCCAGCAGCCTGCTCGGGGAGGTGCCTCAGGCCCGACTGCCCCCAGGTGGCAGAGCCGCCTCTGCGCCCCCAGCAACTGAGGCAGGCACCCAGCAGAATCAGCAGTTGCAGACCATCTCTGGGGTGGTCTGAGGGCCCTGCTGCTGGAGGAGGGCCACATGACAGACGTTGAGATGGTTTATTGTGCCAGTCTGGCCAATAAACACAAGTGGGATTAATTGAAGGGCGGAGAGATAAGTGGCTCGGTGAGCCTTGCCTTGTCTCTCGCTCTTTAATCATCAGACCCATGTGCAGCTGCCTTGCTTGTTCTGTGCCTCAATTTAAAGGGCACACTCCCTGTGGGACGCCTAGCCTGTGGACTGTGTCACTGTAAGTTGAGGTCCCTTTAAAACCACACGAATGAAATTTACATCTCCGGAGCTGAGGACTAACAGTTGATGACCTGACTGGTTGGTGACCTGACTTGCTGTTTCCTGCCTGTGCTGGGATAGCCTAGCTCGCTCTCTCTACAGAGGACTACCTGGTGGCCCTCAAGACTTGAAGGACTGCCAGTGTCTCACAACTTTCTCACAGGAGTGAGTCGCACTGAGCCATTTGTACTGCTTTATAATCTGACTGTTCATTTCTTGTATTTGTATATCTATCTGTTTATAATTTAACTGCTTACTCATGTTATATATCTATCTTTTATATATATATATAAAATTATCAGCAAGCTGGTTTTCTCTCTCTGGAGAAGCCTGTCTAACACAGACGTGCAGGGAGCACACTGCCTTCCTTTGCCCTGGCCCTCCCCCCATCCAGCTCCCACCTCTGGAAGGAAACATCCACGCCTCGTTTGCACAAGGACCCCTCTGAGCCCCGCCCCACCCACTCACCAGATGTGCGCCAGCAGGCTCTGGGTCAGGCCCGAGTGCATGAAGATGTCCTTCACCTCCTGGCCGCTCACGTAGCCGTCCAGGTCCAGGTCCGTCTTCAGGAAGATCTCGTCAAAGCGCATCTTGTCGGCCACCGGCACCACCCAGCTCACGGCGGGCTACAGGGGGCATGCGTCACGGTCTGTGCATAGACCCTCAGCTCACGCTTGTCCCTGTATGACCATCTCCCCACGACACCCTCCCCAAGGAGGCAGCCAGGACCCCTGCTGTGACCAAGGGAGACTGAGGCCAAGGAGGGGACAGACAGATCCAGGCCCCGCACGGGCCCCACCTCACTGTACCCCTTCAGGTGGGGCAGATACCCAGGGCCCGCCCCCAATCTCCTCCTGAGGTCTGCGGGGCTTAAGGGGAGACCCGGCTGCCCACTGGAAACCTGGCCCATCAACAACCCGTCTGGCCGGCATGAATGCCCACAGCTTCCTCCTACGACACCCCTGCTCCTCTGAAAGCCAGTCTCCCAGGGAGGTGGCGGCACACATGGTGCCCAGCAGCAGCGGTAAACAGCTGCACCTGACCATCCCCAGGTCTTGGGTGCGCACACTGGGTCCAGGGAGGGACTGTGAGAGACAGCAGGCTGCTCAGGAACAGAAACCTTGCCTAGGCACAGGGTGACCTTGACCAACTGTGGTGGATCCTCCAGGCACAGGTGCCCCCTGCACTCCGTGCTGTGACAAAGGTCTGTGTGGGCTACCAGCTGACTCAGACCTGAGAACAGGTCCCTGGGCTCACCCCTCAGGCCCATACTCTCCTCTCGTCCCACATGCCTGTGTCTGCCCTCAGGCTGCATCTTTATAAGGTGGTCTCCCCTCCATCCAAGGGAACCTGCCACCATGTCACCCCACCCACCTCAGCTCTCTGTCACATCCCACCACCAGGTGGCTTTGAGCCGCCTGGACTCGCTGTGCACAGCGAGAGACACACAGCCAGGGCAGACACACTCACATAAAGCTGTGCAAGGCCTCACTGATCTGAGTCGGGGCCAGAACAGAGGCGGCGGCAGGGGGGGCAGTGCACTGGACTGAAGGGAGAGGGTCCCAGACTCAAGTGAGCACACTGTAGGTGATAGGCCAAGGCCCCAGCCCCCGTCACTTCACACACGGCAGCCTACCTCTTGTGAGTAGAGAGGAGCAGCCACCACCCACACTGGGCCCCAGGGGGCCCAGCCCCAGCAGTGCTGACCTGGGGGTGAGCAGACAGGGCGACCAAGGCTACAGAAACTCCCACAGCCAACCCTGAGTGAGTGAGGGGACATCCCATCCCACCACTGAGCCCAAACCAAAGCCACTGTGTCTGCTTCTGGCAGACTGGCAGCAACTCTCGGTTGAAAGGAAGTGGCCCAGAGGAAGCAGGCTGCCACAGCTTTCTCCTGCAGCGCAGCGTGCGGTTCTGACCGTGCTGGTTTGGAGCCAAGCACTTTTACCACTGTGCATGCAGGACTCTCTGCCCCCGTCCTAACCAGGTGATCTGACGACATGTGCCAGGACCAGGGGAGCCTCGAGGTCAGCGGGGGAGGGGCAAGGGGTAAGGAGGCTGGTCTACCTGAGCCTCCCAGGGGCCGGCCTACATGGGACACAGCAGCTCCTACAAAGCTCTCAGCCCCTGCTTCCTGCCCCATGCCCTCCCTCTCCCTGAGCCTTGGAGTGGCTGTCTCCCATCTCCTCACTTGTCACCCTACCTTGCACTACATGCCTGCCCGCCCCCCCCACTTTCTCCTGGCTGCCCAACCTCTTTCCTCATGGGCATTGGCTATCTCACCACAGCACTGGCCTTCCTGGCTCCCTCCTCCAGACCCCAATCTGCCACTGAAGCCCCCCCACCCTCCTGGCAGTAGCAGGTGTTGTCAGTGGCTGGTAGACTCACTGTCTGGGACATATGAGCGCCTAGCTTGTGACCAGGCAGTCCGGAGGGAACCCCACCAGCCTCAACGCCCCGCCCAGCCAGAATGGTAAAGCCATGTCCACTGGCCAAGCCAACTGAACCCTCTCCAGCCACCTGCCTCCCACAGGTCTGCAGAAGTGACCCTCAGCCTCATATGCATGTACTCCACACACTGGCTCCTCCCACATCCACTGCCACGGGAGGGCACAGCTGCTAGCCGCCCTTCTACTGTCACAGCCAAAGCCCGCCGTTCCCCCTCAAATCACAGAACGCTGCGCAGGCCCCAGGACACTCTGCCTTTCCTGCACACGTGACGGTTGGCAGCAAGATGGCTCCTGTCAGAGCAGAGCCGGGCTCCATGGACTGTCGAGGGGTGGCTTTTCAGAAGTCGACCACCAGGCCTTTCTTCCAGGGCACCTCTGGGTGGACTCAAACTTCCAACCTTTTGGTTAGCACCTAAAAGGGTTCACCACCTGCAACACCCAGGGGCTCTGTACCGAGCGTGAGGACACAACCAAAAGCAGGCACACGTACTAATCCTGCCAGGAAACACAGGCACCGAGTGCGCACACACACACGGGAGGGCAAGGCTGACTCCCGACTGCAGTGACAGGCGAGACAGGGTATGATAATTTCACAGGACAGAGTTGCAGAACTGTCATCACGAGCAGGAGGTCCCCATTTCAAATGCCCCCTCCGGCCCGTGCAGTGACCTGCACTTGAGTATAGCCACTCTGGGGTGGTGGGCAGGGGCTGTACCTGGGCCTGCTTGACGCTGTGCTTTGGGGACAGGCTGCCAGTGCTGTTGAGGCTGCTGACGCTGCCGTGGGATGGCGTGGAGCGCAGGCTGTCCCTTGGCGGGGGGCTGGCGGGCAGCACAGAAACAGCGCCCGGGAACACGGTCTTCTTCCTCTTGGTGGGGGGCACGAGGGACGGGGGCAGGACTGAGGGCACCGGCTCCTTCTCCAGGGCCCGGTACACCAAGTGCATGGCCTGCAGGGGGACAGGGCATGGTCGGGGCAGGGTAGACACAGCGTCTCCCACAGCCCCATCACTCCCAGCTCTGCCCCAGAGGCACCATGCTGGAGGGATGGCAGGGGGGACCCCAGACACACCAGAGACCAGCTGCACCCCACCCAACATGTAGATACTGGTCAAGCTGAACAGATAGATGCAGGGCAGCTCCTGGTTAAGGGCACCAAGGGCTGGTTTCCTTCAGCCACCAGGAAACGTGTGGGGCAGTTAACAAAGTTTGAACAATCTCCTGGGCTGGATGCTAGTCAGCAGGATGTGAATTTCCGATTGTGCGCAGTGCCATTGACCCCTTGACCTTGAGTTCTGTGCAACCATACAAAACTGTGGTGTCTCCTGGAGAGGAGCCTTGTTTTAGGAGAGTCGTACCACAACTCCCCCTGACTCATGCTCATGTCTCTCTATACATGGACCTGCACCCGGGGGAGGGGGGCAGGACTGGGTGGGTGGGGAGGGGGCCAGCGGCAGGGGAAGGATAAAGCAACAACAGCGAGAGGAGCAACTGCTGGGGGCGGGGGGGCGGGAGGAGTGGTAAATGGTAAAGGAGGAGCCGATCACAAGGATCTACATACAACTCCCTCCCTGGGGGACGGGCAACAGAAGAGTGGGCAAAGGGAGACGTCAGTCAGTGTAAGACCTACAAAATAACAATATCTCATAAATTATCAAGTTTGTGAGGGAGGGAAAGGGGGAAAATGAGGAGCTGATACCAAGGGCTCAAGTAGAAAGAAAATGTTTTGAGAATGATGAAGGCAACAACTGTACAAATGTGCTTGACACAATGGAGGGATGTATGGATTGTGATCAGAGTTGTACGAGCCTCCAATAAAATGATTTGGAAAATTTTTTCCATCAAAAAAAGTATTGAAAAGAACTCTGTACTAGTGCAACTTCTTGAAATTACATAAAAAAGAAAAACACTGTTTGAAAATTTAAGCAAGAGCGGAGTGCCCCCCCCCCCCCCAACTACCATGATCCTAATTCTACCTTGCAGGGCTGGATAGGGCAGAGGCTGTACACTGTTACATATGAGGGCTGGAGGCACAGGGAATCCAGGGTGGATGATACCTTCAGGACCAAGGGTGTGAGGGACAATGCTGGGAGAGTGGAGGGCGAGTGGGTTGGAAAGGGGGAACTGATTACAAGGATCCACATGTGACCTCTTCCCTGGGAGAGGGACAGCAGAGAAGGGGGGAAGGGAGACTCCGGATAGGGCAAGATATGACAAAATAATGAGGTATAAATTACCAAGGGCACATGAGGGAGGGGGGAAAGGGGATGGAGGGGGAAAAAAAAAAAAAGAGGACCTGATGCAAGGGGCTTAAGTGGAGAGCAAATGCCTTGAGAATGATTGGGGCAGGGAATGTATGGATGTGCTTTATACAATTGATGTACGTATATGTATGGATGGTGATAAGAGTTGTATGAGTTCCTAATAAAATGTAAAAAAAGAAAAGAGGAGAAAAAAATGATTAGGGCAAAGACTGTACAGATGTGCTTTATACAATTGATGTATGTATATGTATGAACTGTGATAAGAATTGTATGAGCCCCTAATAAATTGTTAAAATTAAAAAAAAAAAAAAGAGCGGAGTGCCGAGAAGTGTACCCCTCCCTTGGTGCCTTGTCCCCTGGGAAAGCCGGGAAGGGAGTCCGAGCAGAGGCCTACCACAGCAAACTCATCTCTGTCCAGGTGTCCGTCCTTGTCGATGTCGCTGAGGTCCCAGACCTGTGAGAGAGGGACCCGTTAAGGGAAAGACGCCGGAATGTCCAGCAAGGCCACCACTCGGTTCTGCCACCCCCCGGGGGTGTCCCCAGGGACCCTGGCCTGAGGCGTCTGCCAGTCCCGGGGCCCTTGCAGGTGTGATGCTCCTTCCTCAAGAAAATGCAGTGGCTGGGAGCCCAAGACGTTGTCTTTATCGTCTCACCAGCCACTCCTCGGGAGACCAATGAGGCCTTCTGCTTCCCACAACCCTCTCTATGGATGGAGTCAACTCGATAGCAGCGGGTAGACCTTACGGAAACTCAAACCACAAACTTGTTGCCATCACGTGGACGTCAACCCAGGGGCAACCTCACACGGAGGGCGGAATCACAGCCACTGGGCGGTCTTGGCTGTGATCTTCACAAGAGCACACTGCCGCTGCAATGCGGTCAAGCTGCCAACCTTTGGGCCAGCAGCCAATCAATCACAAGCCACTAGAGACACTTGGGGACCTTCCCCCAAAACCTTCCAAACTCACAGCCACTGAGTCCACGCTGACTGACAGCAGCAACCTTTTAGGGCAGTGTCGGATTGCTCCTGTGGGTTTCCAAGGCTGTAAATCTTTAAGGGAGCAGAAAGCCTCATCTTCCCACGAGGGAGCGGCTGGTGGGTTCAAACTACTGACCTTTCAGTGAGCAGTCCAACACATCATGCAGCTGATCTGAATTCACAGTCACCGTATACAAGAGGAAAGAACTGCCCCACAGGATCTCCAAAGCTGTGACTCTTAATGGAAGCCGACTGCCACATCTTTCCTCTATGGAGAGGCTGTGAGTTTGAACTGCTGACCCTTCAGTTAGCAGCCAAGTCCCAGCACCACCAGGGCTACTACTGTACCTAACAAATCAGTCTGAAATAGGAACGATGGCTTTGATCTTGGGCAGGTGCCCAAGGTCCAACCCAAAGGCACAACATCTGGGTATTTTTCTCCCAGAGGCAGCAGGCAGGGCTGGAGACAAGTCTGTAGGAGGTCCCTCCCATGACAGTGAGCAAGGTCATGTCCCTGAGAAGCAGGGGCTCCCAAAGGTGCTGGGCAGGCAGTATCCTCAGGCCAAGTGGATGAGTCCTGGCTACCAACTGGCTCCAGACCCACACCCAGCCAGTCCGAGATCTACATCTTCCAGTCTCAGCCAAGCTGGACATGTCCATAAGGAGCGCCCCACACCCTAACCAGTGACAACCCCATAAAGACCAAAACCTCCCAGCCAGTCTCTAACCTAGCCTGTTGTTATCTCTGGACCCTCTGGGATGCCAAGCTGAACCGGTTGCTGATAGTACCCAGAGGCCCCAACTCTCAACAGACAGTGTCGAGAGGTCAGAGAGGGCCAGGACCAGACCCCTACACTCACCCGACCAAGGACATCCAGGGGCAGCTTGGAGTTCATGAGGACGGGCTTAACCTTGTCCCCGGACAGCAGACCATTGACAGGCAAAAGGCTTTCAAAGATACCGTCAAACTTCGCTTTTTCTTCCACCTGGTTGGAAAGAAGCAGCCAAGTAAGTCCAGTGCTCGTGTGGGTGTCCCAGCAAGCAGCCAGCAGGCTGTGTGACATGGCCCTGGGGCACTTTCTCCCCATCCTGAAGGCTCGGGACCTCCAAGGCTGTAATCTTCCGGGAAGAAGACTGCCACATCTTTCTCCTGCGGAGCAACTGGCAGGTTCCAACTGCTGCCCTTTGGCTAGCAGCCAGGCGCTTAACCACTGTACCTCCGGGCACCTCAGAGGGAAAGAACCACATATAACAGGAGACAGAGAGCTTAGCAGCTAACTGTCAGGATCAACTTTGCACACATGGAGTCTTCCGGGGGGGAGAGAAAGAGAGAGAGAGAGAGAGAGAGACACAGCCACTGAGTGGAATCTGACTCGAGACCACCCCATGTTCCTGGGTAGAAGTGAGCTCCGTGGGGGGGGTTCCCGGCTGCGTTTTATCCACCTTTCTTCTGCTGGGGCCAACAGGTACAGATTCCAACAGGTGACAGTCGGCACCACTCAGAAAAGCAAGGATTGAAGAATCAGAAGGGAAAGCTCTGTGTGGGTGGAGGGACGACTTGGCTGGGCTCACACTTACACCCAGAGGTAGCAAGTAGCCACTATGGCCTGCAGGGGCGAGGAGGACCGGCACCACTGAGTGGGGGCCTGCTGCGGCAGGGCACGCCCTCCCTCGGGAGCAGAGCTCTCAGTCAGTGGGCTCAGAGAAAGCAGACACTGTGCCGGCAGGGAGAAATGACCTCGAGGAGAGATGAGCCCGTGAGCAGAGGCCCCACGTACACTGGCATGGAGAAGGCCAATAGGGCATCTGGCCTGAAGGCTGTACGTCTTACTGACTCAGAAAACACACCCCAGGTGCAAAAAGAGAATTCGGCTTGGCTTTTAATTTGTTTCAACTAGTGGCCACTGAAACCCCTCTTGACACCTGTCTGCTTACGCTCTGCTCCCCAGTTCTTTGTGAGGAACCCTCACAGCTCCTCGGGCCCACGGAGCTGGCCCATGCACAGGCCAGCCCCATGAGCAGCTGGACAGCTGCTGTCTGCGCTCCACAGGGTCTCCTCAGGTTGACTTTGAGAAGAGACAGCCAGGCCTTCCAGCCTAGTCCAACGCAGTCTGGAAGCACCCTGGCACCCTGCCCAGCATCACAGCGACAAGGAAGCTTCCACTGAGGGGCTGCCAATGAGGGGCACTAACAGGAACCTGGTCTCCTGGCATGGAAGGGGCGGACTCCACTGCAGAGCAGACCCACCCCTGACTGACTCTGCTATTTTACAGCAAAATTGCTGTCAATGCCACTGTGTAAGATATCCCCACCCCATCTTAAAAAAAAGAATCTCAGCTTATCTGGGGGCATGACCCCCAGGGTTCATCGGCACTGACAGGGTGACAGGATTTGTTTTCCTCCCTCTAGAAGCAGTGGTCCATCTGTCCAGGCACAACAATCTTGCCTTAGTTTTTCAGAGTACCGTGTGAGGTCAGAAAGGAGAGACGAATGAATGACTCACACCCGGGTTAGAAACTCGAACGCAGAGAGCTCACGTTGCCCTCTCAGTCTGATTAACAGAAGACCTTTGAAGGAAGCCAAGACTTCCATTCGGGAGGAGATTGCCAGACCTTTCTTCCTCGTCCACTTAGTCTGAAAGCTCTGCTGAAACCTGCTCAACAGCTTCGCAGCTTCTGAGGAAGACAGACACATGTGCATGACGTGTGCTGGCTGGGAACCAGGCCCGGGCTCCTGAGCGGAAGCCTGAGAGACCACAGCAGACCGATCCGTACCCCGTCATGGGCTGGCACGGGACTGGGCAGCAGTTGGTTCTGTGGTGTGTTGATGGCCGTAACCACCACAGTTGGGATTCACAGGAAACCACAGGAAGTGATGGTCTTAGGAATGCACCTGCAGACTCGCCGCTGACCGCCCGAGCAGAGGACTGCCACCACGGGGCAAGGGAAAGGGACTCCCGTTTCAAAAGCACCAAGTCAGGATGCGGCGTCCGCTCCCACTGACACAGAACAGGGACCCAACCACCCCCAAGACCATTTGCGTCCCCAGGCCCGTTGCCCCTTACCCTCACGGCCCAGTGGGCCTCCGTGGCAGGCACGGCGGCTGTCAGCGGGCTGCTGGTGTCATGCTGAAAGGGAAAAGGGCACAGCTGTGGCCGAGGAGGCGTGAGAGTGCAGGAGCACACGTTTACCGAGTGGGGACAGGCAGGCAGGAGGTGCTGGAAGCCCACAGAGGCATGCACGGGGCACTTACAAACTTGGGCGGCGGCATGCTCAGTGTCAGGTTGCTCAGGGTGACATCATGCCCACTCTGCGCACACGCCACCAGTCTCAACGCCACGAAGAAACCCTATGGGCAAAAACGGTGGAGGATGAAGTGTGAGCCTGGCACGGGCCCTAAAGCACAGCCAGTGCCATCTGCCATTGCGGGGGGTGGGGGGTGGAGTGGGTACGTGTGACCTCAGGTCAGCCTCTCAGTAGTGTATGCAAACCTCACATCGGGGCACCTTCTGGGAGAGCCACTATAAGGACTAGGCTGACATGAACCCCAGTTCACTGAGAACACTGCAAAGTGTCATTAATTGTGAGGTGTTCAATTAAGGGCCCCAAACATTTAGGGAATGCGAGATCTCGAAAGTGGGGGGCTTCAAAGCTTTGGGCCAGATTACAGATGGGGCCATGCTAGGTTCTCAGGCTGCACTTGAAATGGACACAGCTGTCCTGGGATCCACAGTCACAATTCATTGGGACCCTCGCCCCTCTGAGCAGAGCACCCTCTCGTGGACTGTGCCACTGTAGACCAATGAGGACTATGCCCCCAACCCCCCAAACAGGGCCCCAGGCCCCCAGTCAGCCCACTCCCCATCCTACAGCCCCTCCCCCAAGGCTGGCCACCTGTGGGCTTAGCAAGCACAGGCACCACCGCTTCTTTTTGTTTTTAAACTAAGACAATCACCGGCCTAAGAGCTCTGATGGATTTAAAGCCATAGATGCAATTCTGGTCTTAAATGTCTCCAAAGGGGTGAGTGCTAGACGGGTGTTTCCCAGGTGGACAGCAGCAGCCTGCCCAAGTCCAGGGGAGCCGGGCCTGCACCCAGGGGCCCGGAGAGGTCAGGAGACTGCACCCAGCTGAGCCAGTAGGTGCCTGTCCTATGCCAAGGATCCCAAGGCCCTGGAGGAAGGAGGGCGAGCAGGCGGCATTCTCCTGGTGGCTCTGGTCTTGACACACCCCATGGAATCGGTTTGGGAAAGGCTGGGCTGGATGAAGTGCAGAACCACTGGAAGGCTAGGAGAAAACGCCACCTCCCTGGCCGCCTGCAGGGGTGCAGAATGGTGACATCAGGCTTCCTGGGAAGCGTTCTCCACTTTCAAAAGCTGCTGCGTTATTTTTTTATTTTTTTCTCATCCATACAATGTCATCACTATTACCGTTGATAGCTGCCCAGTGGCCCCATGTGTACAATGGAACTGACACACGAGGCACTCTCCATAGCCATGTGCCACCCAGGCACTCCCTCATCACTGCCAATCATACAACACACACATCATCAAACGCTGTAGATACTGTGACACAGAAGGAGGCGCCCTGGTGGAGCAGTGGTTGCTGACCAGAAGGCAGGCAGTTCAAACCCAACAGCCGCTCTGTGGGAGAAAGATGAGGCAGTTGGCTTCCAAAATGGAAGAGCCGCGGTCTTGAAAGCCCTCGGAGGCAGTTCTGTCTGTCCTCTACGGTCTCTAGGAGTTGGAATGGCCCTGAAGACAGTGGTGTGGTGACACCGAAGAATTCCATATACAGATCATGCTGGGGAGAGAGGTGAGTGGTGGCCAGGGGAGCCTAAGGGAGCTTCCAGAGAAGAGCTCCTGACTGTGGTGGCTACATAACTGCATAGAAGGGTGTACATACATTTGTGTTCACTCACTCATACTCACTCACTCATACTCACTCACTCACTCACTCACAGACCGGCTACTGTCTTGCATTTAGCTTGGCTCCATTGCCCACAGCTGTGGGTTTGGTGGCCGTCATATCAGATGCTACCACTAGGAGGAGCTCATGGGGTACATGAGATCTTGGCACGATTGTTTTTTAACTTGTACGAGAATCCAGGATAATTTCCAAATCAAGTCATTAAAATCTTTAATTTTTTGTAACTAACCACAAAATATGAGAGACACGCTAGCCCAGCAAGAGGCTCCGAGGTCTTTATTTGGATATGGCGCACTCGCGTCCAGTGACACTGGGGTGGTGGCAGGGTGGGGAGTGTAGGGCTGGACAGCTGGCGGGACTCGGGCCAAGCTAGCCCCTTACTCTGTGGCTGTGTATGTACCTGTTTGTCCAAGAACCCTTTACCTTCTGGGTCGGCCAGGTCCCATATCTGCAGAAACACAAAACGGACTGTGAGCGTGAGTGCTGTACTTCCTGTCTGCTGCCAGCAAATGGGCAGCCTGCGCAAGGTACCCAGCACACCCATGGCAAAGCCCGGCATCAGCCAGCCCCCACTCCCAAGGGGGTCAACCCCAGCCTGCTTTCCACCCTGTGGAACCTGTGGGGACATCTGCAGGCTCAGCCTTACTGGAGTGGGGCTGCCACCAATGAGTTTGGCTCTACCTGCCCCAGCTCAAGAAACACATGGTAACCTGATCGCCCCCCAAGCGAACGGCTCTCTAGCCACAGCTGGCCGCCAACCACTTGTGGGGGCTGAGGGGCACACTCACCTTCCCGAGGGTAATGTCCGAGAGTCCAGATTTCTTCAGGAAAAGTGCAGCTTCACTCGCCCCTACCCGCCCCGTGTACGCTGGGTCTACCTGCAGCAGAGAACAGTCCCTCAGAGACCGATCCGCCAGGGACTCGACCAGGGAGGCACTTGGGGACAACAAGGTCCAGGGGCCACTGCTGCTGTGGCAGAGCTTTGGTCTCCGGTTCCAGCCCAGACCTGTTGTTAGCAGTGGCCCAGTCGGCCGTGAGCCCCTCCCTGCAAAGCACAAAACAGTCTGGACCGCACTGCTGTACCCACAGGGTTTGCACTGGCTGTTTCCAGACGTGTGTCTCCAGGCCTTTCTCCTAGTCTGTCTTAGTCTGGAAGCTCCACCGAAGCTGCTCCACACAGAGCAATGCTCACACCTCCCCTGGCGAGATGGGTGGTAGCTACACAGGAGGTGCAGGGGTGAGAACCGAAATGCCCGGGCCTCCCAGCTGGGGGGTGAGCATTCCACCAATGAACCACCTGCACTAGGTCCCCCTAAAGACACACGTGCTAAACTTACCTGCTTGTAATACGATTCATACACTGGGTTTCCAGCAGGGATCTGTAAACAGAACCAGACACTGGTCAAGAGCAGACACTGCTTCACTAAAAGAAAAGCGGCACCCCTCAATTTTGTCACTGCCCAATCCGGCAGGAATGAAACTCAAACGCCACCGGCTTCAACCCCCTGCATTACAGACTGAGTTCCATAAAGGTGGAAAAGATCGTCAAGGCCGCTTTCTGCGGTGGTGCTGGGGTGAGTTCGAACTGTCAACCCCTGGCTTACAGGGGAGCACATTGCCACAGGGACTCCAAACCCAGTTACTTGCAGTCAACTCTCGACAGTGGCGCCCCCGTGTGTCGGGATAGAACTGTGCTTCACAGGACGTTCAGGGGCTAATTTTGGGGGAGGATTGCCAGGCCTTTCTTCTAAATGCCTCTCTGGGTGGACTCAAACCTCCACCCTTGAGGTGGAGCTGAGCAGCTAAGCATGTGAACCACTTGCACTACGAGAGCCATTCGCTTGCCGAGGGCAGCAGCTCGCTCTCAGGTTCAGAGGAAGAAGCACCCAGCTCTTGAAGCTGTTCTCAGACTCCAAAGATGGCAGCGTAGGGGGCTCTGTGTGCCAGGAGCACATGAATCGCAGGACCCTGTCAGCTCCCCGCCAGACCCCAGGCCCTGCCCTTGCCTCAGCCTTCAGAACGGCTGCTCCAAGGCCACTGTCAAGCCAGGGCCAGCTTCCGGGAGTGAAATGGATGGGGGTCTGGGGCCCTGGCCATGGATTCATGAAGCCCTGGTGACCACCCTGCGTGAAGTCTCAGGAGCCATGCCTGGATCCTGCCTGGTCTGTGGTCAAGTTCAAGCACTCCTCCTAAGAGACAACCCAGGGGGCAAGAGGGGCACACCAGCTTTGAGAGGGGGCACTGAGTGATCAGGTTAACTGTCTGCAGTGAGGCCAGCCACGGGGAGGTGGGGCACACGGGGACAGAAGACGCAGAATCCACTTGGTGCAATGCCCAGGAGTGGGGCTAAAAGGAGGCACAGGGGAGAGACAGGGCTGAGGGCCGAGTTCATCTCCCGAAAGCACCTTGATCGCCGTGCTAGTGTTATTTCTTGATGGAGGAAAACGTCCACCACGGGCCCTCTGTCACTTCCTTGCTCTCCACCTGTGCCCATTCCAGGGACACCACCATCCTGTGCCACCACCACACACAGCTGTGTCCCACCAGACACCGTCGACTTGCTGTGTGCTACTAGCTCAGAGCCATTCCAGCTCATAGCCTCCTGCAGACTGCCCTGGGCTTGGTTTCCTTGGTGAGAATCACCACAGGAGCAGAGCTTAGGGGAACCAGCGGGGAGTTCGAACCACCCACCTTTCAGTCAGCAGCTCAGCACTTGACCGCCGCCCCACCAGGGCGCCTCCCTCTCACCACCAACAGACGAACAAACCAACTCCGGTGTCTGTCTGTCTCTCTCTCTCTCTCTCTCTCTCTCTCTCTCTCTCTCTCTCTCTCTCTCTCTCTCTCTCTCTTTCGTTAAGATCCCAGATCTGGCCATGATATTAGAGTAAAGTGACCAGACGTCCCACTTTTGGCAGGACAGTCCTGATTTTTAATAATTTTTCCCGCATCCCGCGCATTTTTAAAAAGTCCCCCGAGTTTTGGAAAGAATGCACGACAAGCTAGGGTACACGGTTTTCGGCTGCCATGTGGCTATTTCACCAGGATATGAGTTTTATCAATGGTGTCCCGCTGGTGTCCCACTTTACCCATGTTAAAATCTGGTCACGTTATTTAGAGACTCCTCAGTTGAGAGGTGACCGGGAAACATACAGACAGGTAAGTCCAGAGCAGAAAACAGAAGGGGATGGGCCTGAAGAAGAAGAAAAACACCCCGAGCTGTATCAAGGGAGAAAACAACACCTCTGCTGAGAGAAAAGACAAAGGCCCTAGGACCTTGGGAGGACAGCAATTCACAGCCAGGTCCCTGAGAGGTTTGGATGGTTGAGTGCGTGGGCTACCTCTGCCAGACAAAAGGCTGGAGATTTGACTCCACCCAGAGGACCTAGGAAGAAAGGCCTGGCAATTTAATTTTAAAAAAATCAGCCACTGAAAACCCTATGGAGTACTGTCCTCCTGACAGAGGGGTCCCAGAGGTCACAGCTGATGGGCACCACAGCACCGGGGTGAGGTGCAGTCACAAGCTTCCCAGGGCCTGACACACCAGGGCGGCTATCGCCCTTCACTTCTCCTAGCCTCGGGCCAGCAGGCTCCACCCCCTGGTCTGCATGGCCTACAGGACAAGACCCCACCACCGGCTGCAGAGAGCAAAAATTCAGAGCTCTCTGCTGAATGAGGCCGGGGGGGGGGGGGGCAGGTCCCCTGGGATGACACAAAGGAATCCAGAGCCCTCTGTCATCTACCAAGAAAGCTAGCTGTTGCCAGACCTGCCGTCCATTTCCAGTGGCCGCTTTCATATCCCCGCGGGCAGGAAGAACACTTCCCAACAAGCAGGAGTCCAAGGGCAGAGATAAGTGCCTGGGACCCAGGGAACTATCTGCTGTCCCAACAAACCGATGACTGTGGATGCCACAGTACACAATCCAGACAGCAAGACCCTGCCCCGTCTGGAAAAGCCACCAAACACCCCAGGGCCTGCACCTCCTGACTGGCCCAGCTGAGCTCACCCGACAGGGTCACTGCAGACGCCCTACTGGCTGTCGGTGGTGGAGATCCTGAGGTGTGGCCCTCTGGAACTGCTGTTCTGTCAGCCCTGGTTCACGGTGACCCTGAGGACAACATGACCAAACACTGCCCCGTCCTCCCACATCTCTGTGAGCTGCTGCAGTCCGGGACGTTGTGACTCATGGGCTTTCCAGGGCTGATTGGCGGATGCAGATCCCCAGGCCTTTCTTCCTGTCAATCTGTGGTTGCTGCCGTTAGGTGCCATTGGGTTGTCCCTTCCTGTCTACAGCAACCTTAGAGCACAACACAGCAAAACCCTGCCCAGCCCGGGACCATCGGCACAAGGGTTCCGTCTTCGTCTGGAAGTTCTGCTCAAATGGTTCACCATCACAGCGACACGAAGGCTCCACGGACAGACAGGTGGCAGCCAGACACAAGGTCCACTGGCGGGGAGTTGAACCAGGTCTCTGGCATAAGGGAGGAGCCTACTACGGGATCGCCGCTGCCTCCCACTAGAACAAAGGTGCTCTGGATTGAACCGTGTCCCCAGATACATGCTGTAAACCCTAACCTCCGCGCTGTGGGGAGAATCTCATCTGGGAGGGCCGTGCTGATGAACGGCACGAGGCAGGGTTCATGTCGGAGGCTTCTCGAGTCTACTACCTTTGAAACGTAACAGCTGAACCACCAGTGAGCAGCAGAGATCGCCCAGAAGCAGACGCTCAGGCGAGCCACGGACCTTCCTCCAGCGCTGGCCAGACAGAGAACACCTCCCCCAAGAGCTGCCGCTCTGAATGCCAACTCCCAACTCAAAGACCCACTGCCACCGAGGCGATTCCGACTCCCAGCATCCTGATATGGACATGGTGGAACTGGCCCTGTCAATCTCCACGGGAGCAAAAAGTCTCATCTTTCTCCAGTGGAGGACCTGGTGGTTTTCAACTGCTGACCTTGTAGTTAGCAACCCAACGCCTAACTCACTTCTCCACCAGAGACCGTGGACGGCCTCCTGAACCACGAGAGAAAGGTGGTTTGTGAGCGCCGCCTACTGTGGCCTTTCTATTCCAGGAGCGCTAGATAACTGAGCCAGACACTGGGTGTGCTCGCACACTGACAATAGCCGGAAGTTCCTATTTCGTTGTACACATTTCTGGTCCTGCAAAAGCAGATGGGGAAGGAAAGGGCCGCTGACCAGGAGCGCCACTTCCTCTTACCACACTGCTGCCCCAGCAACCTCACACTTGCCCGACTGCCCGGCAGGCCCTCGCAACAGATAAGGACGCATGCTGAGGAGGCACGGGGTTCCCTGTGACGGCTGTCCATGGCCCAGCCCGTGTCAGGGCCGTGAGCCCACCCAGGGCCCCTGCAGTACGGCAGTGACTCCCACGGAGAGTGTCCCCTGGGTTGGAGCCTTGGTGGTGTAGTGGGTTACACGTTGGACTGCTAACCGCAAGGTCAGCAGTTTGAACCTCAGGAGAAAGATGAGGCAGTCTGCTTCTATAAAGAGTTAGGGAAGCTCTATTCAGTGCTATGGGGTCACTTGTAGCAGTGAGCTTGGTGTTTGGGTTCTGGGGATGGGCATGGGCTATCTATCCTCTACCCACACATGCTGGACCTGGAGCCAGGCCCTCAGAGAAAGAGGCAGCAGCCATAGGGTAAATCAAGCTGGAAAGACGGGACCAGGAGCCTGGTCTGGAAGAGCCACCATTGGCCACTGCCGGTGAGGCCCGTGTGCTCTCAGTGCTGCCCCTCAGCATTCCCAGAGACTCCAGGGGCCCAGGCTTTATTCTCTGGGCAGGCATGCAGGCAGCTGTACACTGGGGGAGGTGGGCAGCAGGGGCTGATGCTGCTATCAGCTAAGTCGACACTGGCTCATGGTGACCCTGTGCAAAACAGAGCCCATCGCTCCCTGGCCCTGTGCCATGTTCATGACCAGTGACATGTCTGAGCCACTGTTGTGGCTGTTATGTCACTCCATCTCAGAGCAGATTTCTCTCACATTCCCTGACCTCACCTTTATCAAACATGCCGTCAGTTCCTACTGACCGGTCTCTCCTGAAGATGAGTCCACAGTGAACAAGTCGGTCTTCACTTCCAAGGAGCATTCCGGCTGTAAGTCTTCCAGGTCACACAGGTTTACTCTCTAGCACCACAACAAACCAAACCTACTGCTATCGAGCCAATTCTGATTCCTAGCGACCTTCTCAATGGCGTTGTAATACATCTTCATAGGAGCAGACAACTTCATATTTCTCCTGCGAAATGGCTAGTGGGTCTGAATCGCTGACCTTGTGGTTAGCAGCCCAGAGCTTACCCAACGGCATCCCCAGTTCTCCTGACAGTGCACTGTATATTCCATGCGTCTTACCTACACCACAATCCTAAAGCATCGGTTTTCCCGGCTCGCTGCTGGCACGTGTACAGGAGGCAGCTGAGAAGAGGGCAGCCACGCAGGGCGGGCAGGGCCCCGGCAACCTCTCTCCCCACAGCACTCTCTGCTATGCCAGAGGGGCTTCTTTCGAAATAACGCATCGACTAAACAAAGCTATTTTTCTCTTAGAACTTGTGGACGAGCATCTCTAATTCCTAGACCGAATGAAAGATGGGCTGCACGGAGGGAGTACTTGCTACCTGAGTTTGGCGGACCTGACCCACCAGCCAGGCCAAGGAAACCCTCAGAAACAGTCCTACTCAGCCACATGGGGGGCACTACCCTGGGTCAGAATCGGGTTGGAAACGGAGGTATTGTGACCCAAGCCATTCAGTCAGCAAGTCCCAGGGCCTGAGGAGCACATGCAGGCTGCCCCATCTGTGAACGAGCAGAACTGCCCATGGCGTTTCCTAGACTGTACTGTTTGCAAGCGCAGGCAGCCAGGCCTTTCCTGCACGGTACCACTGGTAGCTTCAAAGCCACACTCCTTTAGGTTAGGAGGTGCATGCACATACCCGCTCTCCTCCCCACAGCACAATCACAGGGTCACTCCAGGGGCAGGGTGGCTGGCAGGGAGAAGCCAGCAGTGGTTACATGATGGTGCATATTATTAAACAGAAAGAGTCCAAGAGTTGAATCCAGCACTGGTGTCTCCTAGGTAATCGGCGTGCCTGCCGCCTCACAGGAAAAATGATACTGCACAGGGCTGTGCCTCCCAGCTGTGGCCAGCCCCACAGGAGCCCAGTGCTGAACTCACTCCTGGAGACCCCCAAACCAAGCACCCCTTGCCCAGGGATGCTCAGAGGAGGACATGGAAGCACTGCTGGGGAATGTTCCCCAATCACCCTGCCAGTGGTACCTTCCGCCTGCACGGCCCACACGTGGGCAGGGCACAGCCTTGGGCAGGTGATCCGCAGGCACTGCTGAAGAGCCCAGGCCCGGTCAGGTGGGAGCTGGAGGTAGAGCCAGGTCATGACTCCACCATGCTCAGAGGCATTCAGATCCTCCCTAGTGGAAAGCTTCTCACATGATCCCTGCTTAAGCAATCAACTACCAGCTGAAAGGCTGGCAGTTCAAGTCCACCCAGAGGTGCCTCGAAAGACAGGCTTGGCGATCTGCTTCTGACAGCCTTGAAACCCCTATGAAGTGGTTCTCCTTGGCATGGACCGAGTGTCAGGTAAGGTACGGGAAAGGAGAACGAGCTATGCGAATCACAACGCAGGGCCTGTGAAAAGCGGTGAGGAAGAGACGCAGGGCTGTTCTGCCCCTCTGCACCATCATGACGGTGTGCAGGACTGAGAAGGAGAGCAAGAGGGGTCAGGCTATGGGGTCTCACAGCCACTGGCTCTCTGGAGAGCAAGGCAGTAGCATGCACTAAAAAACACACACCACCACCACCACCATCCCAAATCGGCCGGACCCAATTCCCACCACAATCCCAGAGAGAGGTTTTACAGATCCAGGCCAACAGAGGGAGAAGCTACACCTGCTGCTGTCCAGGGCAGAACTTCTCCAAAGGGCTTTCTTGGTTGTAATCTTTAAGGAATGGACTGTCAGGTCTTTCTACTGTGGTCACTGGAGGGGTTCAAACCGCCAACCTTGAGGTTAGCATCAACCTGCAAATTATCCGTGTCACCCAGGTTCCGAGAGATGAACAGGACTGCTGGAAGACAAGGGGAATGGAAATAGCGGCAGTTGTTTTGTAAAGGAGGCCTCGTGTGGGAGAAACGGGTCTACCTGATTGCCCGGAGTAGGCTACAGCTACTGCCATCAGGGAGGGCGGTTGGGAGCTCACCACCCAGGCCAGAGTTCCGAGTTTCATGCCCGACCAGCATGCCGCATGCACAGCCACCACACCCATCTGTCAGAGGGGCTGTGGTGTGGCTCGGGAGCCTGCTAGGGAGGCCCTCAACAAGGCGGACTGACACAGTGGCTACAACAATGGGCTCAAACATCACCACTGTGAGGATGGCACAACACCGGGCAAGTTGCATTCTATTGTACGTAGGGTCACTATGAGTCACAACTGACTCAACAGCACGTGACGACAACAGGATGCTGAGCAGGTTTCAGCAGAGCTTCCAGACTCACACAAACTAGGAAAAAGGCCTGCTGACTGACTTCTGAAAACCAGCCAGTGAAGAAGACCTTCTGACTCACAAGAGTTCAGTCCAAAGCCACTCTTGAGGAGGGCTGGGCCTGGGGGGGTCACCACACAGCGGGTGGGCGCTGATGGCATGCCAGTTGGCAGCAGCAATCAAGATGGCACAGTCTGCTGCCCACGGACAAGGCAGATGACTGGGTTAGGCCCCCATGGCCATGCCCAGCTGGACTTTGACTAGGTGCAGAGCCTCGTGGGAAGAAGGACGGCACCCCCGATCCACAGAGGGGGCTGAGCAGCTGGGCAGCCATACCACAAAGAGCCTCCCTCCCTGCAGACCACCCCAGGCCAACAGCCCACGGGGAGCCGGCTGGGCTCAAGTGCAAATGCAAAACTTGACAATTTCTAAGACAATACCCAGGAGAAGGGAGTCAGCACGCAGGTTCCGCTTGATGTTGTTAAATTTCCGCCCTAAAAGCATGATCCGGAAATGGGGAAAAGGATCCCTAGGACGCCGTCAAGGCAGAGCCTTTGCTCTGAGAATAAAGGGAAAGGATCGGAAGGCCTCCAACAAAGGACGAGCGTCTGGAATATGGACAAGATGCCAAGCTCAACAGCAGAGCAAACAGGCCACCCAGAACATGGGCTAGAGCCGTGACGAGCGTGCACATGGCCAGGGAGTACAGCAAAGGACGGCGTTAGCATGAGCCATAAGCGAGCTGCGGACTAAAACCCAGAGATAGCACCACACACCTAGCAGAATGGTCCCAATTCAGGGAAGAAAAAAACCCCTAATAAAAGTACCAATGGAGCCCTGGTGGCATAGTGACTATGCACTGGTCTACAATCCACATGGTCCGCAGGTCGAAACCACCAGCAGCTCCAGCAGAGAAAGACAACTTTCTACTCCCATAAATAGTTACACTCAGGGTTGCTATGAGTTAGCATTAACTTGATACCATCGAGACAGAGACAGAGAGAGAGAGAAAACAAAAGTAGCAAAGGTTGGTGAGGATTTGGTGAAGCACTCCTATGCTGCTGGTGGGAATCTAAAACGAGGCGACTGCAAGGGGAAACAGCTTGGCAATGTCATTAAAAACTGAACATGCAACTATCGTCCAAGCCAGCAATGCGCTCCTGAGCCATGGAGGCTTCCACTCCCCAGACCTGTACACCGACCGACATCCACGCAGCTTTGCTCCTGCCGCCTGTGGGGGAGTGAAAGTCCTCTCTCTGCCCAAGTCTCTGTAAGGCCCACCTGATGGCTGGGGGACTGTGCAATCAGGGCATGTGTAACACCAAGCCAAGGGTGGGTCAGCTTTCGTGACCACTCCCCTGGCTATAAGGCTGAGCCATCTTTGAAGCAGAAGCAGGAGCAGAAGGCCTCAAAGAGCAAGTTCAAGATCTCTGTCTGAAGAGGCAGAGGCCGCCAGACCAGATGAATCACAGACTGGAGACCCAGAGAAACAGCACCGAAAGAGCCGCAGAGTGACAACTGGAGGCGCTTCCTGGCCCATGGAAACAAAGGTCAAGGGAAGATGTGGCTGAGACTGAGAACTGGAGAGATCTGGCTGTCACTCAACTGAGAGAGAGCGAGACTGGGCTGACCAGTGACTATATCTTTACTGTTTCCTGATCCTGATTTGTGGTAAGCTATTGACTTCCCGAATAAACCCCCTTAGCTGTGAGCACTGTCTGTGAGTCCTGTGTGGCCACTGCAAAGGATAATGGAATCCAGCCTAGATGGAGAGTGGCATGGGAGAAAGACTGGTGTCAGAAGAGGTAAGGGAAGATGGCACGTGGAGGCCTGACAATGGGCAACCAGAAGTCAGATATGGCCAACCCTGTGCCGTTTATTGTGACGGCCCACAGCAGAAAACAGCCAGATACTCTTCACAACATGAACAGTGCAAACTGTGTGTCTGTCCACACCACAGAGCACAAGGCCCCTGGTTGGAACTGGCAGGCCAAGCCCCGCCAGGAACTGGAAGGCTGGGGGCAGTGAACCCACAGAAGGAAAGCCTGGGGATCCATACCAACACCCCAACTAACTCCCTGCCATCAAGTCAGTACCGACTTAGCGACCCTAGAGGACAGCGCAGAGCTGCCCCTATAGATTTCAGAGACTGCAACTCTTTACGGGAGTAGAAAGCCTCATCTTTCTCCCTTGGAGCAGTTGGTGGGTTCTATCTCCTGACCGTTCAGTTAGCAGCCCAACTTGTAACCCACTACACCACCAGGGCTCCTCTGAGCTATGACTACAGGCAAGCAAACCTTACGAGGCAGGTCTCCTGTATCACAAGGATTAGTCAGGAGTCAAGACAGGAAGGAGGGGAATGGGTGGGTCCATCTTGGTTGTGATATTAACTATGTTGCTGTTTGCACTCCTATCTAACTCAAGCCCCCATGCAACAGCTACAGAGTGCCATGTGAGACTGCCAGGCCTTTACTGTGCAGTGCCACGATAGGTTCTGAGCATCAATTTTAGATCGGCAGTCAAGAGCAAACTGCTTGCCCACCCAGAGACCTTGACATTGACCTCAGTGATGCACACTGTTAGTATGGGAGGAAAGTGTGCAGGATGCAGGGCCCCTCCCTCTATTTACACGTGCATGGAAACCTACAAGGAGCTCAAAGTAAGCAATTAAAGAAAGAAAAGCAAGAGAGAGGCGTGGAGCCCCAGCAGCCCAAATGCAAGGTGACCTGGAGAGAGGAACATGGCCACGGACAGATAGTACTATGCAGTACAACTCACAGTGCCCCCATTAAACCGAGTAGTGCCCCTCACCCTCCCAAGGCTGGCCTCCTCGTCACAGGAACAGACTCCCACACCTGGCACCAAGGCGCGGCTACTGGTTCAAACTGCTAAGTTTTTGGTGCTTAAACACCAACACTTCTGATAAAATCATAAAGAATTATAAGTAGGTCCGTAAGGTATAATAATGATAATGGGATAAAAACAAAACAAACAGCAAATCACTCATCTGCCAGTTTGTCATCCTGGAGTGGCTGTGTGTTGCTGTGGTACTGGAAGCCCTGCCGCCAGCATTTCGCATCCCGCAGCGTCGCGAGGTGGGCAGGTTTGGCAGAGTTTCTAGGCCAAGAGAGCCCAGGGGAACCTCGTGGACACAGAAAATCTCGCGACCAGCAGCAGCAGAGTGGCTGCGATGGCTGGAAGATGAGGCCCTCGGGGTGAAAGGCACTTGACATACGACCGGGGAAGTGAGGGGCGTGAATGCCGTGGATGCAGCACACTTCTGGGCCTTCGTTCCCGATGGAGCGCTCCTCAAAGTGATGCGAAACAGCTGCAACTATCCGTGAATATAGGGATGTGGAACACATAAAGTATGGACCTAGGAAAACCAAGTCATCAAATATGAAAGGCTTTTTAAAAAATCTATATTCTTGCTATGAGTGAGCAGAAATGGCCTGGTACTGACAATTTTGAATTGGATATGCATGTGGCCTCCCCGCCAAGAATGGCAAATGGAAGAACATCATCACATTTATCATCGACAAGAACATTTCATCTCCTGAGGCTCAACTTTGTTATAGACAGGCCTATAACCCAGGACGCCAGGGAGGGACGCACTCCTTAGAACAATCCCCATCTGAAATCAAAAAGGCAGTATTTGCCCCATATAAGCGGAGAAGGTGGGAAGGGATAGGAAGAGATAGGAAAGAACGGGTGGGGAGGCGAGGCACGAGGAGGAAAGTCCTTTCCACTGCGGGCAAAACGCCACAGGGCAGAAATGGTTGAGCAGCAAACCAACTTGCTCTATAAACTTTCACAGAAATCACGTAAAAAGATGAATTAAACAAGACCTATGAACTGCACAAAGAGCCCTCGCAGCAGTGCTGAGTCACTCACGGGGCTGCTGAGAGAAAGACACTGCTGTCTTCTCCCACAGATTTACAGCCTTAAAAACCCTAGTGGGGGGGGGGGAACCCCCTGCAATTCTACTCTGTCCTATAGGGTCACTAGGAGGTAGGGTTGACGCCAACCCAGTTGAGATTTTTGTTACTGTTTTTTGCTTCTTTCTTTCTTTATACTTCTAGATCTCTCCTGCAATACAATACTGTCATTGACAGGATAATATCGATACATCTATACGCCTAAAAATAAACTCAGTTACAGTTCTATTACTCAAATGTGGTCACCAACCACTAATAATAAAGATAAAATAAATGGAAGGTTCTTATCAAGCTCTGCAGCCTGAAGCTGATCAATCACACAATCAAGGTGCATTGCTAACCGCTGGTGACTGGACTGTGAACAGTGGAAACCAAGAAGGGTCTAGGAAATATGGCCTTGGTGAAAGAAGCGAGACTGCGCTTCCATGACACAACTCTTACCAAGACCAAGGTCTTGGAAATACCTTTTTTCAACAACAGAAATGGCAACTACACATGTGGAAGGGAGCCATGGTGGCAGAGGGGGTTAAATGGTGGCCTGTACACAGCAAGGTCAGCGCTTCAAACCCACCATCTGCTCCTTGGGAGAAAGACGAGGCTGCCCGCTGCTATGAAGAGTGACAGTCTCAGAAACCTCCTGGGGCAGTTCTACTCTGTCCCATAGGGAATCCACTTGGCAGCAGTGGGTTTGGTTTTGGGTTAACCATGTGGACCTCGCCGGGCAGGATATACACAGGCACCGAAAGGCAGTTCTTCCTGCGTCGTATGTGGAGAGCCCTCCAACCTGCGGGCTCATCTCCTGGCCCTCTAACAATGGCCCGCTGCTCATGAGGTTTTCAGTGTCTGCCGTTTCGCTTCTATCCAGAAGGGTCTCAGTGGCTGATTCCTCCAAAGTGGACAGCCGATTCCCTCTTCATAGTTAGTCTCTTCTCAGTCTCGAGCTCTGCTGCAATCTGGTCACGTTGGGAAAGTCTGCTGGCACTTAAAACAACGTACAATAACACAGCTTCCAGCATCACAGCGACACACAAGGCACCACCATGCAACAAACTGGCAGACAAGTGGTGGGCGGGAATCAAAGAGACTCCATCTAAGAAGAGATGCCAGAGAAGCTTGGTATCGTCAGTCAGAACAGAGCCAGGGTCGACTGAGGAAGAGACCCTCGACGGCCCCCTGCAAGTTCAAGAGGAAGCTGAAGAAAAGGGAAACAAATCCGTGAGAGCCAAAGCACACATTCTAGGACACCCTAAATCCAGAGACCAACTTAAACAGAAGTGTGATGCACGGAACACTAGCGACTGACCAAGAATGCCCTACTGGAGAAAACAGAAGGTCGTGGAAAACACAGGAGGAAAGGAAGGACCCATAGGGCCATCATAAGAGGCTGTCTGAAACGTGCTCTTACTTACACAGTAGCTGGAGTGAGCAGAAGAAGACATGAAGGTCATGGGTGAACAAGGAGAAGACAAAGTAAAGCATTACAGCGAAATGCGCAAAAGGTCTGGAGGTAGAAAAACAAAAGGGAAAACTACACTTGGCATTCCCAGCTAAAAGAGCCGAAGGGAAAAACACAAGCCTCAAGTTGCAATACGGAAGGAGCAACAAAAGCAGCAACCAATGAAACTGCAAGGAATACCCAGCCACTCTACCACGAAGAAGTGGTGGACATTCAGGAACAGAGAGCACTGGAGGAAGAAGCCCAAGGTGCCTGGTGAGAAACAAGGCTCCAGAAAGTGACAGGACACCACGGAAATGTTTCCACAAACAGGCACTGCTGGAAGCATCCACTCCTCTACACCAGGGAGTCTGGAAGCCAGCTACCTGGCCAACTGGCTGGAAGAGATCCCTATCTGTGCCCACTCCAAAGAAAGGTGCCCCAGGAGAAGGCAGACAGTATCAAGCAGTGTATCACTCATGGCACACTTAGGTAGCATTTTGCTCAAGAGCATTAAGAACAGTTGTAGCAGTACATGCAGAATTTCATGACGGTTCAAAAAAAGACAGGGCATCTGCTGGTGTCAGAGGGATCTTGGCTAAAGCGAAGAGTGCCAGCAAAACCAGTCACATCTGCCTGTGCTTCACCGACTGTGGCGCCCTGGAGGGGTGGGGTGACACGTTGAGCTGTGATCCCCACAGTCAGCACTTAGAAACCACAGGCCGTTGCTTGGGAGAAAGATGGGGCTTCCAACTCCTGTACACAGTGGCAGTTTCAGAAACCCGCAGGGGGGCTGCTGTGAGTCGGCTTCGCCTTGATGGCAGCTGAGTTTGCTGATTGGGCAAAGGCGGTCGGTGTGCGAATCAGGACAAATGGTGGCTGACATTGAGAAGAACAGGCATCCCTAAGCACTTCACGGCGGGGATGAAAAACTGGCACGGAGTCCAAGAGGCAGTCGTTCACACATAATGAGGAAATACTGAGTGGCCAACATTCAGGAAAGGTGTACGTCGGGGTTGTATCTTTCAGCACACTTACTCATCTGCGTGCTGAGTGAATAATCTGAGAAGCTGAGAGCTGCAGCACGGGAATTGAAGGAAGGCTCACGAACAACCGGAGCTACATAGGTGACAGGCTGACTGTGCAAGGGACTTGAAGCACCTACTGATGAAGATCAAAGGCTGCAGCCTACAGTATGGATTACCCCTCCTTCACCACCACCACCGCAACAGCAACAAGAAATCCTTACCACTGGCCTAAGAAGCAGCACCAGGATCAAGGGAGAAAAAGCTGTTTTTGAAATCCTCATTTTACTTTCACACTTACTGCGATCGATAGAGGAGAGACCAGTCCCTGGAGAATGGTAGGGTCAGCTCAAAGGAAAAGGAGCGTTAACAGGATGGTTTGACACAGTGGCTGTGCCGTTGGGCTCAAACACAGCAATGACAGTGGACGTGGGGCAATGTTTGGTTCTGTTGTGCCCAAAGCTGCAGTGAGCTGGAATCAACTCAACGCACCCAACAATAACAACACTGCACGTTAAAACTGACACGTGGTCTGGCCTCCTGCTGAGGCTGCCTTTCCTCAACACCAAGAGCCCCCCCCCCCCTGCAGAGGAGGGTCTAGGAGCACCCATTTCCTGGCCCTGGGGGTCAATGCACTGAGGAAGCTGATCAGGGAGCATTCCAGGCTGCGTACGTACGAGGTGCACTGGCTGGAATCGTACCCAGTCGAACCCTAGGGACAGGCTTTGTTTCTCCCCACTCACGGATGAGGTGGACGCTCAGGCTGTACAGACCTCACAGCTGCTTCAGCAGGTGGAGAAACATCCCACCAGGAGCCGGAGTCCTCGCAGCACACAGCACCCACGCTTGCCCTGCCCCCTCCACGGCACCAACCCAGAACACGCAGGCTGCGGCCCTGTGTGCACCCTCAGTGTGTGCTGCTGTCTCCCACATGCAGGCTGATGTCCTGACAGAGGTCCTGGGGCTCTGACCCCATTTGACAAGGACTTTGCAGCTGCAATCAGTGAGGTTAGCCGGGAGGTCATACTGGAGAGGTGTAGGGTCCTCACCCTATCTGCTGGGGGTCCTTAAATACCAGAAGAGACCCAGAGACAAGCAGGAAAACCAGCAGAAAGCAGAGGACTGGCCGTCACTGGAAGTTGGCGGGAGGCCTGAAACAGATGTCCCTCAGAGTCCCTGGCCTCCAGACCATCAATCCCTGTCCTAACAGCTCGCTACCGCCACCTCAGCTGGCTCCTGCTGGCTGTGATCTACAGGTGAGCACCTGCCTATGAGCACCCATGTTCAGGGCTATATGCGAAAGGCAGTCTCCTAGGAGCTGCACGTCAATGGGCCGGACCTTTCCCAGGTCACACAAAGACCTAGGCCGCAGAGAAAAATGCCACACTGGGGTGTGGGAGCAGGGTACCTGGGCCCCAACAACAGCCCAAGGTACACATAGGAGCCAGAGAGTGGCCAGACTGCAGGCCCCTGCGGGGGCCCAGTGTCCACACTGGAATCATCCGGCCGAAGGAGAAAGTCTCCTGGGTGACTCTGGGGACACCAAGCAGAGAGCGGGGCCCACCACCCCCAGGGCCACCTCTCATAGCTAGCGGTCCCCAGGCCTCACAGTTGCTTCCCATGTCATCATTTCCCTGAACTGAGCGGCATTCTCGGCCAGAGAAAAGGTGAATGACAAGCAAACGCAGTGACACCTCCGTTGTCAAACGGCTCCAAGCTCGAACTTTCCACTCCTGGCGCAGTGAAGTTGGAGAAAAATCTGCTTGGTATGCAAAACTTTGCTCCACAATCGAACTAAAATACGACATGAAAAAACCTATACGGGCCGAGAGTGAGTCACGCCGTCCCCTCTTGCCGCGGACACAAAGGGGTGACGCTGTGGTTGACAACACACAGTGCTTGCGATGATGCGTCAAACACTCCTCACTGTGCTTCGCTGTGCCCTTAGTTTGTGAAACGACTGCTACCATGGCTCCAGAGGCAGGTAGTGGTCCCAGCAGTGAAACTGGAGGAAAACTGTGAGAGGCACGAGAGGCTTGAAGAAATCACTGTGAAATGTCAGTCACGTCGCTGCCTGTCTGACTTGGAGGCTGAATACAACGGGGCTAAATTGACACGGTCAACATTGTGAGGGGGGGGGTGGCAGCTGTGAGAGCTGCTAGAAAGCTGTAACATCGTGAAAAGAACCCAGACCACAAAGAGGGTGAAGAGTTACTGTCAAATTAGATGCATCAGGAGCAACCAGATGGTGACAGGGTATTTGAGGCAGTCATATGCAAGACTCAGAGTCTCCATAGTGAATTTGTAAGTGTAATGTTGGGGCCACGCACCCAATTATTTGGCTCTTCATTATTTCTTATGGGAAAAATATGTTCGATTCTCGAACTTTTCAGTATGTGACCATACATTTGGAAAGAATTGCATTTGACTGGCGAGGTACCACTGATCTATTCAGAGAAATGCCCTGTTTCTGTGGCTCCTGTTGTACCCAGGGCCCCATGGTGCTGTAGAGTGAGCCACAGGGGGAGCCCAGCTGTGGGTACAAGTGAGAGACAGAGGGGCTTGGGAGGAGTGGGGCAGGAATAGGAGTCTGGGCGTGGGAGCAGGTGAGTGAATGAGATGGTGGGGGCAGAGGGGGGGGCTCACCAGGCAGCCCCACACTTGGGCTCCCACTGCCCACACCAGTGCCCTACACCTAGGCTAAGTGACCCTGACTGAAGGTCCCACCATCAGCCTGACAGGATTTGCTTCCAGGCTGAGGGACTCCTGGCCCCAGCCATCCCCTAAGCCCCCTGGATTGCCATCGCCTCTTCCTTGCTGGAACAGGCTCAAGCCACCCCTCCCTGTGGGCTTGGGCACCTCCCAGCCAGTGTCTCTGAGCAGGACCCAGAGCCAGCTAAACTGGCACCTCCCTGCTGGCAGACCTGCTACACCTCCAGAGAGCCTGCCCACCTACCTTAGGCTCCGCTCCCCTCCCACCTTAGATGGATACATAAACACCACCCATGGGCTCATCAAAGAGCATTCCCGTCTCACAGGGCAGGAGGCTAGCTGGCTGAATTCAGCCCTATGCCCCACAACACCTCCACCCCCCACCCCCACCCCACCCCACCCCCTGCAGCCCCATCTCCCTGGGAAGGCTCCCTGCTCTCGCTCATTCTCCCTGTCTGCTCTGAAGGAAGCCCACGCTCTCAGGTTGTCGCCCCAGCATTCCTTGTGTCCTAGGTGGTCTCCCGAGGCATGGCTGTGGTCCTCAGTGCTGGTCTACTCTGTATATCTCAAAAGGGGTGAGGTTAACACACTGCCTGCCTCAGCAGCAAGACCCACCAAGGAAGCAGGGAGCTCACCCACACATCAGTATTCCAACCCAATTCGATACCTAGCTTGCTCTTAAGGGTAAGCGGGTGAGCAGGACAAGCCCACCCCAATCCTGTGGGTCCCAGACTAGGCTCCAGCTAAATACCTGCACAGACTGGCTTGTGGAAAAGCTCGAATGTCCCCAGAAGAGACAGTGGCTGGTCTGGTCTGTTGGGAGGGCAGTGACAGCCGAGAGACCGGCCTTGGAGAAGGAACCCAGCCCTCCGGGGAACAAACGCGCCTTAGAAGTGAGGATGGCAAGACTGGTGCTTGTGGTCATTGGGACAGGCAATGGCTAGAAAAGGACACCATGGTTGTGGAAGGGCAGGGCCTGGGAAAACTAGGGAAACTCTCGAGAAACCATCTTAAGTCTGTGGAATCTAGATTGCAGGGGCCCAGGAGTCAGGGTGACCTCTCAGGCCATTTCCCCTTAGGTGTCTTTGGGAACCTTGAACCTTAAAAACACTCATTTCTACAAAGTCACCTTGGAGTCACACATTGATCTAGAGCAGTGTTTCCCAAAGTGGGCATCACCACCCCTGGTGCGTACTGGAACAATGTGGGGGGCTGGAGAGGGGCGCGGCCTGCAATAGCAGATACCTATACTTTAGCCTGGATGACAGGCTTTAGTACAAAGGCTTTTTAATTGCCAAGGAGCTGCGAAGTCAATTTCTTTTCTTTTTCTGAAAAGGAGTGGTAGGCCAATTAAGTTTGGCAACCTGTGATCCAGATAAACTATTCCAGACCTTTTAAGAAGTCCACCCATTTCAGGACACCAACTCCAAAGTAGGTGGGTGGAGCGGGGAGACAAGCAGGGCTAGGAAGAACTGGATTCTTCAAGACAATGCCACATGAAATTCTTCCTGACCAGACAGTTCATCAGCCCCTTTACCACGATGATGGCCAAAATATGTGGTAGAAGAATGCTGGAAGTTCTTCTCATCTTCAGAACATGGTTTTTGACTCTCTAGTTGAAATGTATGCCAGGCAAATAATCCGGGAAGTGGGGCTTTGTGAAGAAGAGAGTGGCATCAGGATTGGAGGAAGGCTTACTAACAACCTGCCGTATCCCAATGATGCCTTTCTCGGTGAAAGTGAGGAGGACTTGAAGCACTTGCTGATAAAGATCAAGGATTGCAGCCTTCATTATGGATTACAATGTAAAAAAACACCAAAATCCTCTCAACTGGACCAATATAAAATATCATGCTAAACATAAAGGATTTGTCAAATTTTGTGTGGATCCACAATCAATGGTCATAGAACCAACAGTCAAGTAATCAAATGACTTCTGAGACAGTGGTGGCAGCTGCATGATGAAAGAATTAAATTGTATGTAAACTACGTATCAAAAAACATTTTATTTTTAAATCAAATGACTCTGCCCCAGGCAAACCAGCTACCCAGAGCCTCTTTAAAGTGTTGAGGCACAAAGATGTCACTTTGCGGAGTAAGATGCGCCTGCCTCAAGCCATGGTTATTGTTCAATCACCTCGTAGGCATGTGAACGTTGGGCGGTGAACAAGGAAGCCAGAAAAAGAACTGAAGCATTTAATTGAGGTGCAGGGAGAGAATATTGAAGGTGCCATGGACTTTCAAAGAACAAATGACCTGTCGTGGAAGAAGTACAGCCAGAGTGCTCCTTGGAGGCGAGGCTGGCAGGGCTTGGTCCCAGTACTTTGGACACATTATCGGGAGACCAGTCCCTAGAGAAGCAAGCAGATCATGCTTGGTACAGCAGAGGGGCAGGGGAAAGAGGAAGTCTTTAAGGAGCTGGATTGATACGTGGCTGCAACAATGGGCTCAAATATAACAGTAACTGCAGACAACATATGACCAGACAGTGTACATGGGTCACTATGAGTCAGAACCAACTCAAAGGCACCTACTAACATCAGTTAAAATATCACCCCATGTGCTAACTACACAGAGCACACACACGAGTCCACTTTCATTACAGGTTTACTATGCTTTGTGTTTTAACGCCCTCTGCGGGATGGAGTGCCCCAACATCTAAAACAATGGGCTGAACCGCCCCCAGGAGCAGGAAGCTGTGCAGCCCCAGTTTCCTGGCTTGTACATAAGGACACTGTAAATGGGAACTAGGAATGGTCTGGAGATAGGAGGAGAGAACATTCCAGAAGATGGGTGTGGCGCACGCAAAGGCCCTGGGACAAGAGGGCCAGTCACTTGGAGGCCTGAGGCAGAAGGGCAGTAAGGCAGGCCAGGAACTGGGACTCTGTGACGGCTTCACTTGGCACTGGGCTGCTTCCAGTCAGGTGACAGGAGAGGATCGCTCCTTGTCAGGTACTTCACAGGTAAATGGATCCTGATCACACCTGGTGAAGAAGAGGCCTGGCTCAGCCTCCACGCCCCCCCTCTCAGGGTGTGAAGTGAGGGCTGGGCCTAAGGGATCACTCCAGGCAAAGCAGCCGTCTAGGTGCTGCCCTGCAGTAGGTGGGGCACCATGGCGGCTCTCTTCCCTCCTGCATTGCAACCCCCCCACACACACACACACACTCCAGGCAGGCATTCTCCCTACCAGTCCTTTTTGTTTGGGGCCAATTTGTAGGCACAGACTCCTGTGTCCCATTTACCCAGCCACCTTCTTCCCTTTGTCCCTATGTCACCCTAATGACAAACCGGATGTGGCCCCATTTCTTCACAGTCCACCCCCAGTTCCAGCCCTTCCCTCGGAGTGAGTTCCAACTCTTGCTTTGGCTCCCTGCCTTGTGAGCTGTCCGAGTCAGCCCTGCCTCGTGCCCCCCTCACCCCACCCCCTCACACAGGGGGACAAAACAACACCCCGTCCTATGCCATCCCCATGGGTGTCCACTGACTGGCGTTCAGAAGATCACCGCCAGGTCTTTCTTCCTAGCCCATCTTAGCCTGGAAGCTTCCCTGGGACCTGCTCAGCATTAGGCAACCCTCCACTGACGGGTGGGTGTGTGGGCGGGGCCCTGGCTGCGTGTGGAACCAGGACTCTCCATTGGCCCCACTGAACCAGCCCTGCTCCTCCAGTTCCTGCTTGGCGGGCAGACGGCTGCAGGACAACAGGAAACAAAAGGGCAGGGCGGCCTCGGAATCCAGCGCCCTCTGGAAACTTGTGGTCCACCATCAACTGCTGGGGTGCAGTCACTAGCAGCAGCAGTGACAGAGAGCAGCAAATGTAATCCTGAGGGGAAGACAAGGTCCAAAAATAAAGGACAGTGTCCCAAGCACTCAGTATTCATTGCAGAAACATCCCTGGAGGTGAGGCGAGGCGAGGCCAACTCCAGGCTGAGTGCCCAGCTGGCCACTGGGAGCAGTGGGAAGAGCAGGACTCAGCCCTCGGATGACAGGGAATCACCCCGCACATACACGCCCAGCTGCAGGACTCCAGCAATTGACTCGATAGCTTCTCTATGCAATGGGAATAGAGGCCTCAGAGAGGGACTCAGGTCCCGCGTGGTCTCAATGGGGAGCAGGCCTGTCTGCTCATCAATGGCAGCTCGACAACCACTAAAGCTCCCTGCCATCGAGCCCATGCAGACCCCTGGCAGCCCTACAGGACAGGGCAGAACTGCCGAGAGTGTAACTCTTTAAGGGGGTAGAAACTCCCATCTTTCTCCCAAGGAAGCGACAACTAGGCATCACTAAAGAAGAACCCAGAGCCCACGAGGCCCCTCCGGGCATGGATGGACATGGAGGATACCATGCTGAGTGACAGCAGTCAATCACAAAATACTGTATGAGGTCACTGTTACCAAGGAGAGACCAAGACAGAGGCTTCCATATCAGAGGAAACGGACTTTGATGGGCTGGAGGGGGAGAGGCAAGGGAGGGCAGATGAAGCAATAGGCTAGACAGTGGACAGGTGTGAGCTTGGGGAAGGGGAAGACGGCAGCCCACAGGGAGAAAGAAGGAAAAGCAAAGGCGGGGCAGGTGACAGAGGGGAGTTTAAGTGGATGAAATGGAAAGCCCCATCTAATTCACAAAAAAAATTATAATTCATTTTTAAAAAGCCTGGTGATTCAAGACTACCCAGAGCTGTGTCGGCAGAAAGGCCTGGCAAACTACTTCTGAAACAAATGGGCCACTGAAAACCCTATGGCTTTCAGTTCTATTCTGACACATGTGGGGTGTTGTACCCAGGTGGAGTCCACTCACCCCCACTGGTTGGGGCAGGATGATCCCAGACAAGGAAGTGATTGGATACCCAATGAATCTGTGGGCGTGGTGAGGTAGCAGCAGTGGGTTAGGGAGGGCCAGAGGGCCCACCAGACCTGGAAAGGGTTGGGGGAGGCAGGTATAAGAGTGATCTGCATCCCGGGTTTCGGCACCCAAAAAAAGCAAAAAGAGTGATCTGCATTGGAAGTCCAGAGGAAAGGCTGAGGGCAGGGGTGTAGGTGGGGGACAGATGTGGGGTGTGGATGGCAGAGGACCGACAAGGGCTACAGCAGACTTGGAGGTGGTCGACGGCCCGGCCACCAGGGTTGAATGGCAAAGTCACTGGTGATGCTGTTGTTTTTGCTGCCATCAAGTCAGCTCCCAGCTCCTGCTGGACCCCAAACTCAACAAGCACCATGCAGCCAGGGCTGCTCCACCTTCACAATCATCAAGAAGCCAGGTCCATGGTTGTGGCCACCGTGGGAGTGCCTTCCAGCTCCCAGGCTCATCCTCCAGCACTATCTGTATCAGACAATGTCCAGTGGGTGGCAAATGGTTTTTCAGAAGTGGACGGCCAGGTTGTTCTTTCTAGTCTCTCAGTCTGGAAACTCCCCTCGAGCCCGTCTCCCATGAGTGACCCTGATGGTATTGGAAACACGGGGGGTCCACCTTCCCGTATCACAGCCACACACAAGCCATCTGAGCAGGTCGCACAGTCAGCAGACCAGCAACCTCCAAGGGAGAGCCTGTTTAGCAAAAAGGAGTACCAAATGATCCTACTTAGAGAAGCAAAAATGGCTTTTAGGGTAAATGAGAAGAGCCTCTATAGCAAAGTGGGAGGGACACAAATCAATGACAGTCCCTTCCAGGGGTCAACACTGACACCCAGGTTCAGAAAAGGTGACGAAGAAGGAAGCGTCTGAGACAACACCCCATTGGGGAGTACAATACGAAGTGGAAAAACTGCAGATGGGAAAAGTGCTAACAGCACGGACCAGGGAAACCCTCTCAGCCCCCCACGAACTTACCTAAGGTTTCACAGCCCTCAACCAGCCCTTCACCCAGACCTGCCACCTCACCTGCTCTCATCCCAGCAGCTCCCGACCCCAGCCAGGAAAGACCCCATTGTCAACCTCACCTCCCTACATAAACCTATCCTGAAGCTAGACTGTAAGCATCCGGCCGAACGCAGGAGCACCTGGGGCAGGGCGTCCAGGAGAATAGGCCCAAGAAGTGCTGACACCATTCTAGGGAGGGAGAACACCTGACTAGGCCTTTAGCAATGAAGTATCGAGAGAGGAGAGGAGAGGAGGTGCCAGTCCAGCCATCAGTGACTGTGACCACGCCAAGCCCTAGGGCTCTTCTTACTGCCCCTCCTGCAGTCATCCCCAAGCCCTGAGTCCCTAGCCCCCAGCCTCCCAGCGCACAGAAGGCTCAAGACAGGTGCAGGCCGCTGGGACCCACTTTGTGCATTTAACTGCCATCTCCCAGGAGCTGGGGCTGAAGCCAAGCTTGTTGTCCCGGAGCCCCAGCAGACAGACACACAGATACCTGTGGCTGAGGGGTGGTATGAAAGAGACTGGGGGTGGGGGGTGGGAGTGACGGATGCAACAGGTGAGGAGGGAGCAAGCTGTGGCTCCTGGGAAGGAATCTGGATCTGACTCTATAAGCAAAGGGAAGCTGTGGAAGATCCTAACAGGTGAGTCACATGATTCAAGGTTTCATCCATTACCTTACTAGCTGTGACAGAGACAAATCCACCCCCACTCCCCACGCCCCCCAAGGGAAGTCAACCTCCATCAGTAAAGCCAGAATCCCTTCCTCAGCAGCATGTGAGGTAGATGGGCAACAGCAAGCCAGAAAGCACTGTCTAAACTCAAACTCACTCAGGAGACACTAGCTCTGGCCACCCACACATTGGAGTCAGTGCTAACATCCAATCAGACACTGTTGCCAGCTGCTGTCCAGTCAGCCTAAGGCTCATGGCAATCCATCACACACAATACATGAAGCACTGTCCTGTCCTGTGCCAGCCCCACGGTCGCCTGTGGATGGGACCATGGTGATTTCTACAAGTCAACCCCAGGCCTTTCTTCCTCATCTGTTGTCTGGACCTGCCCAGCGTCACAGCAGCACGGAAGCCTCTACTGAGACAGATGGGTGGTGGCAGCAGCACATGACTGGGTGCTGAATCTGCACGGTGAGGGAGAACACTACCACTGAACCCTGGTACCCATCTGCCAAAATTAGGCAGCAGGTTTTTAAATGATCCCTCGATCCCAGCGGTTCTCAACCTGTGGGTCGCAACCCCTTTGAGGGGCTGAAAGACGCTTTCACAGGGGTCGCCCAATTCATAACAGTAGCAAAATGACAGTGATGAAGTAGCAATGAAAATAACATTCTGGTTGGGGGTCCCCACAACATAAGGAACTGTATGAAAGGGTCGCGGCATGGGGAAGGTGGAGAGCCGCTGCTCTGTCACCTCCAATGACAACCGCCTTTGCCATGGGAACCCAAAAGAACAGGATGTTGCCAGAATACCATGACTCAACATTTCGATCAGATTCTATAGAAGGTGGCTGGCTGACCAGCTGGCCAGGGGATGGATGGGGGCATGTAGAACAGAATTCAGATTTTCATGGACTCCAGACTTCCTGGAATGATGAAAATTGCATGAACTCCTGAAACTATTGCCCTGAAATAATCTTTAAACTTTAAACCAAAAACTATCCCTTAAACTACCCAGTCCCCAGCAAAAAGACGAAAGGGGGAGTGCTGTAGTTGGTGGCTAGTAATAATACCTGACTCCCTAAGGCACTTAGGGCATTTAATATCTGTTCCAGGAACTTCTCAGTTAGCAAACACTGGTCTTTAGTGCCACCACGTTAGTGTCAGAGTTGCACACTGGCGAGCTCTTGTGACCTTTAACAGGCTTGCACCTCTCTCCCTGACTGGCTGCTGAACCCATCAGCGGGCTTGACTTCACATTCTTACTTCACTCTTCCCAGTGCTGGACACTGTCCAAAGCATTTTACGGTCAACCTTCCCTTTATCCCATAGAGCTTTTTATATTCCTATCTCCAGGGGCCCTGCTGGCGCTGTAGGGAAAGCACTAACCGAGAGGTGGGTGGTTCGAAATCACCAGCTGCTCCGAAAGAGAACAGTGTGGCAAGTGTGAGGACTGGAGCCCTGGAAACCACTCTGCCCTACAGGGGTGTTATAAGATGAAACTGACCCAAGGGCCCTTGGATTTATTTGGTGGGGGGAGTTTGGGGTACAAAGCAGGCATCCAGTAAATATGATTTTAAAACTGGGGCTTGCTCAGATTTGGGGGGCGGGGGTTCGATTTTGTCAGGCCTTTCTTCTAAGGCACCTTTGGATGCGTTTCAAACTACCAACCTTCCAGTTAGCAGTGCAATGCTTACCTGTTTGCCCTACCCAGGGACTCAGCATCCAGCAAATAAGGGCAGTGATCCTTAAGTACACACATGGCCACCCCATTCCAGCCAGGGTAAAGCAGCTCTGTGGGGCTTTCAAGGCTGTGACCTATCAAAAGCAGATAGGCAGGCCTTTCTTCCGACGTGCTCTGGGTGGCCATAACCTAGCAGGTGACAACTTAAGGCTTCACTATTCGCCCACCAGGAGCTCCAAAAGGGGTCTCCGTGAGACAGAATGGAAGAGAAAGCAACCAACACTAGCAGACACAAGGGAGAGTCTCGGGCTTGGTTTCTGGTTCCCATGGGTGTCAGCTCCACTGAACAGCCGCCTCGCAGCTGACCGGTGACTGCTGTGTCCCTAACACACGCGCCTGCCGCGCCGCCAGCCCGGAACAGCAGCAAGCACAGGAAGGTGGCCAGGGCGCCGGGCAGCCCCCATCCATGCAGCCACAGAAACTCGGAAGTACCCGAGACAGAAGGCGCCGGACCGGTGCCCTCCTCCGTGCCCGCCCCTCCCCCGGCTCCCTCGGCTCCCCTCCGCCACCGGGGAGGTGAATGAATGAATAGACGTCGGTCCTGTGCTCGGCCCCGTTTGCACGTCTGGATCGCGGCACCCTTTGTAAGCGCACCGGGAGAAGGCGAGGGCGCAGAGGGACGCCGGGTCGCACCGTGCCCTCCCGCGCAGTGGGCGGCGGCGGAAGCTGCCCTCAGGGCGTGGAGGGATGAGTCTGGGCGGCGGGTTCTGCTTCTAGGTGCCCTGCCCTCCACCTGCGCTCCCCAGGGACGCTGTCCGCCCAGCGCCGGACTGGCAGGAGACAAAGGCTCCAGAGCCCGTGGCCGGGCCAAGATGCGCGCTGCTCGGCACCTCCCCGGGAGGGCCCGGCGCTCCGTGACCGCTGGCCCGGGCAGTCTCGTGCCCGCCCGCCTCGTCAGTGCCCCGAGGGTCGTCCGGGCCGGGCCCTCAGGACTGTCACCTTCAGGGCCGCCCGCTCTCCGGGGGCCTGCCCACACCAAGCCGCCGCTCCTCGGGCAGGCCCCTCGCTGCACGGCGTGCCGGGTCTCCCCACGACCTCTCGGGCCACCCAGCCCTGGGCCCGGCCCTACCTGCTGGGCGAGAGGGATGAGCGGCGCCGCCATCTTCCCGCGGACTCGAGCTCCGAGCGCCGGGGGCCGGGGGCGGGGCCGAGCACGCGCACTGGCGCGAAGGGCGGTGCGCACGCAACGGAACTCCGGAGGGGGCGGGGCCAAACACGCGCGCACAAGGAGCCCCTCCCACCACCACAAAAAGGGCGGGGTTGAGGGCGGGGCGGAGCATGCGCAGACTGCTCTGGGATGGGAGGACGGGGCGAGGTTGGCGCGCGTGGGTTTGTGAACCCTGTGGGCCATCCACGTTCACCGTCCGGGACTTATCTCTCCGGTTATACTGTCAACTTTTCACCTTTGTGTATGTGCGTGAGGGTGGGGGTGTCCTCACCTCTATGGAGAAGGCTGGACCATGAGTATGTGGAGAGGTCACCCATCCGACCCCAGCAAGGGCACCAGGTCCAGGAAGACGTCCCAGCCGCCACCCTCTAACAATGTGACCTGACAGGTCACTTCGCCAACTTCTCTGCACAGTTCTTATTGCGGAAAGAGAGGAAGGTGGGTGGGTGGGGTAGACCCTATGGGAAGAGGGCTGTATGTGAACATACATTAACGTCAGTCTCTGTCACATATATTCACTGGCCACCCACATATCCAGAGTCGTTTCCACATCCTGGTAAGCAAGGCAGGCCGGGCAGGTTTCCTAGGAGGTTTCCGACCTTGCCATAAGTACCTATCTCAGATGGTGGCATTGGTGAATCAGAGCCACCTGGGTGGGCAGGCAGGCCGGTAGGGGATGGGGTCCAGCCTCCTGCCCTCCTCCCAGCCACTGGCAGGTCGTGTCCTTCTGACAGCTACCTCATGTGGCCTATTGCTGCCTTCTCTTGTCACAAATGCTCCATTGCACACCAGTGAGATTCTCACCATTCCCAGTCCAAGGTCTCCAGCCCGGACCTCTGCCTGAGGGTTTGCTCCACACAGCCCAGGGCTCTTGTTCTGGTTCTGCAGAACTGGTGAAATAACCCAAATTATTTTACATAAACAATGTAGTTGGGAGGAAAAAAGAAACTCTTACAAACGTAGTTAGCCTAAGGTACTTAATGTGGTCTCCATGGAATTTTTATAACTTGCTACAATGCTCAAAAGCAGGCAGGTTGGGTGCAGAGGTCACCTAGAAGGGCCAGATAAGATTGAGGGTCTCCTCTTACTTACATGATTGTTAGTGATTAAAAGCTGTGGCCTGCTAGCTAGCTAATCAGCAGAGAGATTCTGAGTCTGGCCTAAGACAAAGAGCTTCACTGCTTGTTTGCTTGCTCGTGGTCAGCAGTTGTTTCCTGGGGTTGCCCTCAAGCATGACTTACTGTAAAACATCTACACATGTCTTCCCAAAGTGCACCCCACCCCTGCCCTCTATCGAGTCCAGCAGATCTCAACCTGTGGGTCTGGACCCCTTTGGGGGTTGAAAGACCCTTTCACAGGACAACCCCAATTTATCACAGTAGCAAAATGACAGTTATGAAGTAGTCACAAAAATAATTTTATGGTTAGTGGTCACCACAAAATGAGGAATTGTATTAAAGGGTTGAGGCATTAGGAAGGTGGAGAACCACTGGTCTAGTCGATGCTGACTCATAGCAACCCTAAGGGCGGGGGAGAAATGTCCCTGTAAGTTTAGGAGACTGTAGCTCTTTACAGAAGTAGAAAGCCCCGTATTTCTCCCCCAGCGTGTACATTCCAAAGTCAAAGGATCTGTTCTCCAACGGGACCCCACAGAGACCGGCGGCATTGCTGCTGTCTCCTCGCTGAGACCGTCAATAAACTCTTTCTTCTTCTGACTTGAGATGGTAAATTAGCTGGTTTCTTCAGCGTAAGAACCCTAATTAGGGTACCTCAAATGTGTCTGTCCCACGCCATGAGGAATGCCAAAACTTTTGATGCCAGAGAGGGACTGGGTCAAGGGGAGGGAGTCTATATCTGGGACGAGTCATTCCCAACCAAACAAATCAGGCATCATTCTCTTTTTTCAAGTGAAGTTTGAAACTTTTATTGTATAAAAACGTAAGAGGTTTTTTTGAGGGGGCGGGGGCAGGCATTCAGCAGCAGTGTGTTTCTGGGCAGACAGGGGTGGGGTGGGGGCGGGGAGGCACCAAAGGGGCACATCACCAGCCTTACTGAGACACACACAAGCACACGCATACACACATACACACACACACACACAGAGGAACGAACATGTTTCAGAGAAAACCAGACAAGCGATGGTGCAGACGTTGGAGCTTTTAAATTAGATTAACAACAAGGCGCAGCGTCGCCACCATGGGCCATGACTCGTGGCTACAAGTCGTCTCGCCTGTGGAATCGACTGAAGAAGTTTTGCTTTGGGTCCGACTTCCGGTCTAGCAGCTCCTGCTCATCCTCCTCGCGGGCCTTCTTCATTTCCTCCTTGGTCTGGATGGCATCCATCTCCCGCTCAGGGCCCTGGAGGGAAACACCAGCCTGAGACGGTGACTGCCCTGCCCTCCTCCTCTGTCTGTTGGATTCCACCCCCACCCTCTCATCCCCAGCACCTGCGGGGGTGGCTTACATGGAAAGGGGTCTTTGCAAGCAGAAGAAAGGGGGGAGCTGATGATGCCTTGCCTGGGTGGGCCTCCAATACAGTTCGCCACCCCCCCCCCAAAAGCCACTTGCTGTCACGTCGGCTCTAACCCCCAGAGATGCCACGGAGGTCAGAGTAGAACTGTCCTCCACAGGGTTTTTCATTGGCTGAGTTTTCGGATCACCAGGCCTTTCTTCCATGGCACCTCTGGGGATTCACGGGTAAATATTCACCAGACCCTTTCCTAAAAGTCACTGTTGAGTCACCCCAACTCTTGGTGGACATCATGTGTCAAGTGAAGCTCGTGTCCACGGAGCTTGCAGGGCTGTGATCTTTTGGAAGCAGTTCACCAAGGCTTTCTTCCAAGGCACCTTGGGGCAGTCATTGGTTAAAAAATGCATGCAGTCCTTTCCTAAAGGATGCTGCTGCTGCTGCTGCTGCTGCTGCTGCTGCTGCTGCTGCTGCTGCTGCTGCTGCTGCTGCTGGTCAATTTGATTCACCTCTGACTCAGGAGGCCCCCATGCATGTGGGTCAGCGCTGTCCGTTCCGAGGCAACGGGCTTTCCGGAAGCAGGTTACCAGGCCCCTCTTCTGAGGCACTTTGGAGTGAGCTCACACCCCACAACCTTTTGCTCAGTGGCCAAGAGTTCATGGTGACCCCCGCCCACCCAGGCAATCCTTTCCCTAAATGTTAGACCTCAATTAAAAGAGACAAACCCAGTGAGGAAAGGCAAGTGAGTGGCACGCCTGTGTGGGACGCCGTACCTTGGTTTCGCCCCAGGTGGCCTTGCCAAAATTCTCTGCATACTCTTCGTCATCTGTGATCAGGAAGTTGTCGAAGATGGTTCCAGATCGCACCTGCGGGGGGGGGGGGGGGGAAGCAGGGCTGGGAGTTCAGCGGAGGGACTGGTTCTCTACCTCGGCTCCAAACCAGGGTCCTCTAGAGCATTCCCAGGCCCCCTTCTCAACACCCCCCCACACACACACACACACGCTTGTCCCACCCTTGAGATGTTCAGTGATCAGATTGTGGATGTGGCCTGGGCATTGAGGCCACATGGGAGAATCCTCCGCAGGAGCAGCATCCAGAACCTGCCGGGGAGAGCGCAGAAGATGCCCCGCCCCAGACCGCCTGTCCCAGACCTGGAGCTGTGGGCTATGTGGAGGTTGCATCCCCAGGGGCAAGACCTGGGTTGCTTGTGCCAACAGCTCTGTCCTAGGGTCTAGGTACAGAGTCAGTGCTCGTGGCAGAGCCACGTTGTGAATTAAAGGCATCATGAGGTCCCTCGGAGACCTGGTGGCATAGTGGTTAGGTGTTTGGCTGTTTACCACGAAGTCAGCAGTTCGAAACCACCAGCCACTTCACAGGAGGAGGAGATGTGGCAGTCAGCTTCTGTGAAGGTTACAGCCTGGGAAGGCCTATGAGACTGTCCTACGCTGTCCTATAGGAGGAAGGAGGACCCCAGGCTTGGTAACGTCGAGGCTGGAGGAACAAGAGGAAGGCCCTCACCAAGATGGATTGGCACAGTGGCTGCGACAATGGGCTCACACATGGGCTGTGAGCATGGCCTCAGCTGGCATCTGGCGTGTCTGTTCTGTGCCACGCTGGGTCGCTGTGAGTGGAAATCAACTCCGCAGCACCTAACAACACAAGGCAGAATCGCCTCGACTGCCACAGGGTTGGGGTTGGGGTAGTAGAGTCCCCAGGTGAGACGACTTCAGACCAGCTTGCTCACCTGGACACTGGCAAGCTGCCTCTGTAAAGAGGGAACCGAAGAAGGCTGCTGCCCCCGCATCAGCGTCCCTAGAAGGCAGAGTAGAACTGTCCTTGAGGTTTTCCAAGTTTGTTCATCTTTGTGGGAACTGGAAGCCTCTTCTTCCTTCCCCAGAGCAATGAGTGGAGTTGAACCGCTGACTTTGCCACGAGTAGACCAACACCTAGCCCACTAGACCACCAGGGTCGGTTCCTTCTGTAAAGGTTACAGCTGGGCAAACCCCAACACACCTGGAGCCACCGTGAGCCCAGATCAACTCAACAGCGACGAATACCAAAGCAGACCAAAGTTCCGAGTTCACAGGGAAAGCGGGTGTCAGCCCAGTCACCTGCCACAGCTCCAGTCCAATAGCGCCAATGTTCTCAAACTCAGAGAGGTCGTAGGCCGACAGGTAGCTGGTGCTCGCGAGCTCCTGATGGAGCCACATGTCTTTGTCGATCCCCTTGGGTTGCAGGCCGTCCTATGACAAACCACGAAGAGCGATGGCATGATAGAGGGCAGCGGTGCTCAACCCGTGGGTCGCAAGCCCTTTGGGAGTCGAACCACCCTCTCACATGCATCACCCAACTCCTAACAGTATCAAAATGACAATGATGAAGTAGCAATGACAATAATTTTATGGTTGGGGGTCAATACAACATGAGAAGCTATATGAGAGGGCGGCGGCATGAGGAAGATTGAGAACCACTGATGGGAGGGTGTGTTGGGGAGGGCAGCCTGAGAGTGGTCCAGATCCCAAGGCCCTGGCACCCAAGGAGCCTGTACCTGGTATGGAGGCTTCTGGAGCATCGGCCCCGGCCAGTCACCGTCCAGCTCACTGTTCCAGTCGCTTGGCTTGCTGGTGCCCGCATCCAGAAAATGTTTCTCCCAGTCCTGAATGCAAACCCCAACTCAGTCAGTCTCCTCAGACACCAAGAGACCAGGGTGGAGGCTGGATACAGTGGGCTATGCGTTGGGCTGCTGACCACAAGATCAGCAGTTCAAAACCACCAGCTGCTCCAAGGGAGAAAGACGAGGCTGTCTACTCCCATAAAGAGTTATAGTCTTGACACTATTAAAAAGCAAAGTAGGAGGCCTCTCACCCCCCCCAGTTTCAAAACCTGTTATACAGTCACGGTAATCAAAACAGCTTGGTGCTGGTACAATAGACATCGAGACCAATGGATTAGAACAGAAGACCCCAGAATACAATCAAGCAGCTCCGGACACTTGACTGTTGACAAAGGACTAACATGTGGAGAAGAGGTAGCCTTTTCAACAAGCGGTGCTGGAAAAACCTGATCTCTAACAGTAAAAGGATGAAGCAGGACCCCTACCTCACACCGTGTACAAATGAACCCAAGATGGACCAAGGATCTAAATATAAACCTAGAACCATAAAGCTCAACAGTGGAAAAATGGTGACTTTAAGGGTGTTAATGTAGGCACACGTACATTACCAAACATAATAAATAAAAAGACACCCACACTAGAGAGGGAAAGGGCCTTCGAAAAATTCAACATATAGTTATGGACATCAAAAGACTTCATTAGAGGATTAGCTACCAGGCATCAAAGACCCAGAACAAAAAATCATATCAATGTGAATGAGGGGGAGTGCAGAGTGGAGACCGAAAACCCATCTGTAGACAATTGGACATCCCCTTACAGAAGAGGCACAAGGAAGAGTTAAGCCAGTCAGGGTGCAGTATAGCACCAATGAAACATACCTCTAGTTCTTTAATGCTTCCTACCCGCCACTATCATGATCCCAATTCTACCTTACAAATCTGGATAGACCGGAGCATGTACATGGATACAGATAAGAGCTGGAAACACAGGGAATCCAGGACAAATAAACCCGTCAGGACCAATATTGAGAGTAGCCATACCAGGAAGGGAAGGGGAGGTGGGGGTAGAAAGGGGGAACTGATCACTATGATCTACATATAACCCCCTCCCAGGGGGTCAGACAACAGAAAAGTGGGTGAAGGGAGACATCGGACAGTGTAACACACGGGGAAAAAATTATAAATTATCAAGGGTTCATGAGGGAGGGAGGGGAGGACAGGGGAACATGAGCTGATACCAAGGGCTCAAGTAGAAAGAAAATGTTTTGAAAATGATGATGGTAACCTACTGTACAAATGTGTCTGACACACAATGGATGGATGGATGGATGGCTGGATTGTGATAAGAGCTGTATGAGCCCCCAATAAAATGATTTTTTTAAAGACTTCATCAGAAAAGCAAACAGAGAACTCACAAATAGGGAAAAATATTTGGCAATAATGTATCAGATAAAGGGCTAATTTCAAACATCTATGGGAAAACTACAACATCTTCATCAGAAAAATACAAATAACTCAATCGAAAAATGGAAAACTGGGCACAAGACATGAATAGATAATTTATTAAAGATGACATCCAGGTGGCCAGCCATCATATGGAAAAATGCTTGCTTTCATTAAGCATAACAGAAACACAAAATAGACCAGAATGACCTCACACTGACGCTCAGCAAAGTTCAGGTAGACAGAAAGTCACAAATGCCGGAGCGTGGGTGGAGAGATGGACTCACTCCCATGTTGCTAGTGGGCGTCGAGGACTTGCACAACCACCCTGGGACACAGTGTGGCGTTTGCTTACACGGATGCAAATACAAGTGCCTGATGATCCTGCAATCGCTCTCCTTGGCATACAGCCTGGAGAAAGAAAGAGCAAAACAGGGACAGACAGGTGCACCCCCAGGTGTACTGCAGCCATTTCTATAATAGCAGGAGGATGGAAACAGTCAAAAATCCCGTCTGGAGAGGAACGGATCAACGAACTCTGGGACATACCAAAAAATGGGCTTTTGTGTCTCCTTAAAAAACGAAGAGGAGGAGCATGTGCACGGGCGCAAGAAGAGCTGCAAACACAGGGAATCCAGACAGATAAACCCCTCAGGACCAATACTGAGAGGAGCCATACCAGGAGGAAAGGAGAAGATGGGGGAGAAAGGGGGAACCAATCACAATGATCTACATACAACCCCCTCCCAGGTGGATGGGCAATAGAAAAGTGGGTGAAGGGAGACATTGGTCAGTGTAACACACGGGAAAAATATGATAAATTATCAAGGGTTCATGAGGGATGCAGGGGAGTAGGGGGGTGGGGGGGAATGAGCTGATACCAAGGGCTCAAGTAGAAAGAAAATGTTTTGAAAATGATGATGGCAACCTATGTACAGATGTGCTTGACACATGGATGGATGGATTATGATAAGAGCTGTGAGAGCCCCCAATAAAATGATTTAAAAAGCAAAACCAGGAGGCACGAGTACAAACGCTCATGAGGAGGACAGACTGGAGGACATGGTGCTCAGCGAAGTTTGTCGAGCTCATAAAGGTAAGTCTCTCACGGCACCATTGGAAAGGAAGAAAAGTCAGATAAAACATGGTGTGGCGGCCAGAGCTGATGGGGTGGCAGGAGGGGCAGGAGGAAGACCAGGAGGTCAGGAGGGAGTGTGGCCGATCAAAGAAAAACACCAGAGGAGAGAAGAAAGAACAGGGGTCCAATGAGATACTCTCCCCATTCTGGTGAGACGGCTTTGCACCCCAGAGAGTAGCCTTTCCTTATTGTGTCAAATCCCACAAATGAAAGGGCAAAAGAATGAGGCAAATGGATACCTGGACACTAGGAGTCGGAGTGTTTCTAAAAGGAGGGGAAGGGCAACAGCAACGGATTTAGGTTATTTTGTCACACACACACACACACACACACGCTAGCTTCAAACACACAAAGAAAAACAAAACACGTGGGTCCACGCATCATTGGAAACACAGCGGTGAAGTCCCGCAGGGCATGACCCTGAGGGAGAGGAGTGGATCACAGCAGGACAAATATTGTATGAGATTTTTTTTTTTTTTTAAGACAAAAACTTTCCTACCAAAGGGAAGACTCTGGAGCCTGCCAAGAAGGGGGGCGGGGGGTGGGAGGCAGGGAGGGAAGGGGGAAGACTAGGCTAGAGGATGGACAGGAATTAACTTGGGCCGAGGGAGGGGAAGGTAGGAATCCACCAGACCAGAAGGAGAGGAGCCATCAGTGGAGGGAGGGAGGGAAGGAAGTAAGCGCAGGGGGAGTTCCCTAAGTGGTTTAAACTGTGAGATACAAAATGGATGGTCTGAAAGGGTCACCCCCAACTAAGGCACACTTTTAAAACATTGTTACCAAAAAAAAAAAAAAAAATCTCACTTTCAAATGCAAAATACAAAGTTTCATTTTTAAGAACGTTGGGGATACAGTATCCTTTCTGTTTCTATTACTAAAAATAAAACAAGCCCTCCTTGCATCGATCTCACAAGCTGTCAGCTTCTTCCCTCTACCTTGAAATGTGCAGACGATGTGGCTGGTAATAGTGGCGCAGGCTCAGGAGAGGCCACATGATTAGTATATGATCCTCATGACAAAGCTTTTATTATGGTTTATTACCATATATACTCGAGTATAGGCCGACCCTAATATCAGCCGAGGCACCCGATTTTACCACAAAAACTGCATAAAAATGTGCTGAAAAATTCAGCTTATACACAAGTATATACGGTAATCATTTTATTGGGGGCCCTTACAGATCTTATCACAATCCATAATTCAATTGTATCAAGCACACTTGTACCTATGTTGCCATCAAAGCAATTTCTTTCTAGGTGAGCCCCGGTATCAGCTTCTCTTTTTTGCCCTCCCTCTCCCACCCTCAATCAATTGTATATTATTATTGTTATTTTCATATCTTATACCACGGGCTGTCTACCTCCACCCACCTTTCTGTTATTTGTCCCCCGGGGCTGGGGGTGGGCTCATGACAGATCTTATCTAAGAAGTACAATGAGGGAGGCGGGAAGGAGGGGGAAAAAGAGGACTTGATGCAAAGGGCTTAAGTGGAGAGCAAATGCTTTGAAAATGATGAGGCCAAAGAATGTACAGATGTGCTTTATACAATTGATGTATGTATATGTATGGATTGTGATGAGTTGTATGAGTCCTTAATAAAATGTTTAAAAAAATTTTTTAAGAGTTGTACAAGCCCCTAATAAAATGATTTGTTTTTAAAAAGAAACTGAAAAAGAAAAAAAGAAGTACAGTCAGAATGCTCCTTAGAAGCGAGGATGGGAGACCTGGTCTCACCTATTTTGGACATGAAATCACTGAGAGGGGCCCTGGTGGAGGACATCGGGTTAGACAGATGGTCGACCAAGAAAGAGGAAGATCCTGCCTAGGATGGGACTGACAACGTGGCTGCGCCCACGGGCTCCCACAGGATGGCCGTGAGGTGGGCGCAGGACTGGGCAGCGCTTCATGCAGTCCTGCCCTGGGCGGCTGTGGTTGTACTAGTACTGAACCACAAGGGCAGCAGCTTCACAATTGCTACTTGTGTAGCAACGTAGCTGGGCAGTCACAAAGTATCCTCTTCTCTTGGTTGGTCCTTATTAAAGGAGCTCTTAGTGGAAGTTGGGCTGCAGTTCCAAACCACCACAAGGTCAGCAGTTCAAAACCACCAGCTGCTCAGGGAGAGAAAGAGGAGGCTTTCTACCCTGGTCAAGAGCTACAGTCTTGGGGCAGTTCTACCCTGTCCTGTAGGGTCGCTGTGAGTCAGCATCGACTTGACGGCAATGAGGTTTCTGTTTCGTTTTTGTTTGGGGGGTGTTGGTAGTGATTTAGGAATCCCCAGGTGGTAGTGTCAACCCATTTGGGCACTAACCAGAAGGACGAGGGTCCAAGCCCACCTGGAGATGCCTTGGAAGAAAGGTCTGGTGGGTCTAGTTCCCTGGTGATGTTGGAAACCCTATGGGGCATAGTTTTACCTTGACACACCTGGGGTCACCAGGAGTTGGGGTCAACTCGATGGCCCCATTGGTCTGGGGTCAGGGCAGTTCCACACCTGAGTCTGGCCGTCTGTAGCCTGATCCCAGCCCTTCGCCGCCTCGGAGGCCTTTTCTGCGTTCTTCAGGGACGTGAGGTTCCAGTCGTACTCGATGTTGCCTGACTCGATCGACTGGCCATCGACTTTCACGTCATAAGTCAGGTCTGGCCTTAGAACCAGGGTGTAGAGGTGTGTGAAGGCATCCACCTGCAGATGCCAGGGGAGCAAGGACAAGGGTGACGCCAGGCTGCTCCGACCCAGGTCTCATCCACGACAGCCTGGTTAGCCACAGCCAGGAGGGTAGGGGAAGCTGGTTCCAAGATCAAGGCTACCCTAGGGAGAGCGCCTACCGGAACCCTGGTGGTGTGGTGGTTACCTGATGGATTGCTAACCGAGAAGCCAGCAGTTAGAGAGAGATGAAGTTTTCGACATCTATAAACAATTACAATAATGGACACTCACAGGATAGTTCAACCCAGCCCTATAGGGTCGCTATGAATTTAACTTCGTGCAGTGCGACCGTGCCCTGGGGCGGGAGATCAGTTCGAGCTGGCCCAGCCTTGCTGGCCAAGAGACCCCAACTCTTCTGGGAACATGGTTGCCCTTGGGTGGGAGACCCAGCAGCCTCACCGATTCGGGTGGGCGAGCGCTTACCTTACACCGGATTGGTTTCTTGTTGGAGTGATACTGGTTCTTGAAATATAAAATGACATGAAGTTTCTTGATGTCAAATCCACAGATGTCGGGTCCTACAGTAACCAGACAAAATGGAGCTGCTCTCCCTGTCCGCCCACCCCCCCATTTCTGCACCACTCTAAGTGACCCCCTTCCGCCCACTCTCTTTAAGATGTTTGGGGCCTGGAAGCTGAGAGTGACACCTCCCACCGGGGAGGCCCTCCTCTGTAAATTGCAGCTGCCAGGGAGTTAGGGGGCGGAGGTGGGGGCTGTCTCAAGCCTCTCACACGCACCTGTGGCCAGGTAAGGGTGTCGCTGTCAGAGCTGCCCAGACGGGCTCCAAAGCCCACATAGCAGTTCCTGGGGCTGAGTCAGGAGGCAATTAACTCAGCTTTCCTGGGCCTCAGTTTCCTCATCTATAAAGTGGGATGACTTGACCAGGTATAATGCCAGAGGATGTGGCTCCTCTGTAAAGCAACCCCATGTGGCAAGGCCCAGGATTTGTGCTGTTAAAACCGTCATTATACTCCAAGACGATCCGGAGCGCCACAGAAGAGTGCGGTCCAGCTCCAGACTTGCGCCGTGGTCACTCATTGGCCTTACACTCCGACCTGTCCAACCAGGAAAGGGCTCCACCCCAGACGTGGTGCTCTGAAAACTGGCTCAGACAGGGTTGACCTTCCGCTGCTAAGAGCGTGCAATGCTGTAGAAGATGCAGGTTCCCAAGAGTCTGACCTTCACAACAGCCGTCCTGCTGAACGTGCTGGCTGTAGCTGGGAGACCGCCAGCCTGCTGCACGGCGTCCGCGCGCAGGTCCTTGGCCTCAAGCGCACCCTTGCGGTTCTTCCCACCGCAGATCAAACTTTCTGGAACATCCCCTGGACTGGGTGCCCACTTCAGGTGTTCTGTCCGGCCAGCCCAGCACACACCCCAGCGCATCTGCCCTTCCATGAGCACTGGGGGGAGGGGGGTCCATCACCCGGCGGTTCTCAACCTGTGGGTGGCAACCCCTTTGGAGGTCGAACGACTCTTTCACACGGGTCGCCTAAGACCACCAGAAAATACCTATTTCCAATGGTCTTAGGAACCGAGACCCCACTCCTCTATCCGTCTGCAGGCAGGTCCGTCACATGCAGATCCGCCCACCTACGAGTACCTGATGTGAAGACTGTGACCCGTACTACACCATGCTTCCAGACAAAATGTCATTAGAAATAAATAATTCACAACATAGAATGACGTTTTTGTGATTCGTCACGGTGCTTTCATGATGTAACAATGAAGACACATCCTGCCTCTCAGGTATTGACATGATGATTCATCACAGTGGGAAAATGACAGTGATGAAGTAGCAACGAAAATAATGTTATGGTTGGGGGTCACCACCACATGGGTGTGATCTGAGGAAGGCTGAGAACCACTGACTTACGAGAGAGTTCAGCTACCGCTAGGAGGCGATGCAGGGAGGGAATAGCATTCAGAAGCATCCACCTTAAGCAGTGTGTGTGTGTGTGTGTGTGTGTGTGTGTGTGTGTGTGTGTGTGTGTTCTCAAGGGATGTGGGCATCACTGTGAAGTGTCCCTGTCCACTCTGGACACTGAAACCCACAGCACGGAGGCCAGGTGTGTGCAAGACGACCTTCTCGGCATTGAGATGGGCCATGGTTTGGTGCGCCAAGCACGACGGCTCTTGACTTGAGGCTCAGCACCCGTGCAGAAATGACGTGGCCATCTATCTGTACATTCCCCGTTAATGGCGACGATAAGATTAGCACACAGTGGGTTTTTGTCAGGAAGGCAGGGGCGAGTCTGAGTTTCGGCCAAAGGACTTCAGACGTGGATTTTCACCGGAGCTTCGTCAGCAAAATGGGAGAGAATGGGCACTTAGCTGGCGCTTCACAAACATCACCTAAGAGGCAATGTGAAGCCCCCACCCAAGGGCTCAATAAATGAGGTCTCCTCCTCTTCCTGGTCTACGCCCCTCCAATCACACTCTGCTCAGACGGAGAGCCAGCGCTGAGGCCCTAGGGGAAGAGCCTTTGTACAAGGCTGCAGACTGGTTTGTCCTGTTTCAGTCCTGGCCAGGGAAGGAAAACCTAAATGAACCCAAGGTGACCTGAGGTGGGTGTGCCCCAACAATAACTGGAATGGGGGGAATCACAGGGTGAGAAATCTGACCTTCCTAGGAAACAAGGGCCTCATACAGGTTGCATAGCAACCAAATCTCTTGCCAGGCAGAGTCAGAAACTTTGGTGCCTGGCTCAGATGGCTGCCAACCATGCCATTTGGAATACGTGGCTCTCCCCTCAGTCTTTTTTTTTTAAATCATTTTATTGGGGGCTTGTGCAATTCTTATCACAATCCATAGATACATCCATTGTGTCTAGCACATTTGTACATTTGTTGCCATCATCATTCTCAAAACATTTGCCTTCTATTTGAGCCCTTGGTATCAGCTCCTCATTCCCCACCCCCCCACACACAGTCTCGGTCATAATCCAATCTCCGGCATAATCCAATCTCCCACAAGGGAGTCGTCCACCGGGTCTCCCATTGGAGGGAGCCCCTCATCTGCGAGCCCCTCATCTTTCCCATTCCGTTACCCTTCTACCTCAGCCCGCTCTCACAAAGTCAAAGTCTGTTCTGATCTGGCTGCAATGGTCATGACTGAACGAATTCCAACCAGTTGGACACCTGACTTTCACAGTGACAGAATAGGTTGTATTGAAAGTTTCTGGTGCTGAGTTAAAAACACAAATATAAAAACATACTAGTAGGGAAGGTTTAGTCCTTGTTCTCACGCCAAAATCTGCTGCTTCCCCATCAGATGCAGCGAAGGTCCACTCTAAGTGCTTTCGTGGGTTTTGTTGGTTGTAATCTTTGCAGAAGTCACCAGACCTTTCTTCTGTGGTGGCCCGGGGCGGCTTCACACCCTGGCCTTTAGGTTGGTCGTGGAGCTCTGCTTGTGCCTCCGGGGGACACTTCAGTCCTTGTAACATCAACTCTAATCCAACATGCCTTTTTTCTCTTTGCTAGCTAGCCTGACAGTCAGGTTTAGAGAGGACATTATTGTTAGGTGCCATTGAGTCAGCTCCCACCTATAGCAACGCCCATGCACAACTGCACTGCCCTGCGCCCCTCCCATGCCCTGAGCTCACGGATGCAGCCACTGTGTCACCCCAACTTGTGGAGGGCCTTCCTCTTTTTCACTGCCCCTCCGCTGAATCAAACATGATGTCCTTCTCCAGGGACTGGTCTCTCCTGACAGCATGTCAAAAGTATGGGCGACGAAGTCTCGCCAGCCTTGCCTCTGTGAAGCACCCTGGCTGTACTTCTTCCAAGACAGATCACTTTGCCCATGTTTAGCAGTCCATGGGACTTTCTTTTTTTTCCCCTACAAAACCAGATACCTTTATTAAACAAAAAATATAAAATGTGAAAACGAGACTAATTCTTCCAAACCATGAACATGGTATGTCTTTCCATCTCTTTAGGTAATGGTTTTATTTCCTTCAACGATGCTTTTATTTTGTTTTCTACATTTTATCGGGAGCTCTTACAGATATTCTAGCAACCCCTCGTTCGATGAGATCCAGCATAATTGTACAACTGCTGCCACCATTAGTTTCAAAACGTTCTCCTTCTTCTTGAACTCTTTGATACCAGCTGCCCTTGATTCCCATCCCCCGACCCTACCCCCAGTCCACGGTCCTTTCAATATTCTTCCTCCAGCACCACAGTTCAGGAGCATCCATGATTCTTCAGTCTTCCTTATTCAGTGTCCGACTTTCACATGCGGCCAAAAAACCAGACGGACCGGAAAAGCAACAGGCCACGTGTGCTGAGCCCTGATCTATGCAGTATGCTTGGAGTCCATGAAACAGCAGATCAATGGGTTCCTCAAAAGCATGGCAGAACGATGTGCTTTTGATTTTTAAACACGCTATTGTATTTGGGGATATATATACACAGCAGAACGTGCTCCCATTCAACACTTCCTCCGCAGACCTTCAGGGTTTTTGACCTTGGCTTCATCTCCCACGAGGCCAACACTCTCGTTATCCTAGCTCTAGTTGTTTTGATCTCATTGGCTTACTCTCGCGGCCCCCTGCCTCCAACCTTCTCCTCGAAGCCTTAGAGCAGGACTGGGGCACGTCTGGCCGGAACTGGAACCTCAGACAGCCCTCAAGACCATCCCTACCAGACCGTCCCCACCACAGAGAAGCTGTGGCAGCCCCCGCATGGGGGATGCGTTGATCAAATGTCTGACCAGGATGACCCACGGATGCTGTTGTACATATCCCGATGGCCTTTGGCGGAGACAACGCCCCCCTCCATCCCCCGAGAGTGTACTGGCTGTCCATTTTGTCTAATCTCATTTTTTCTTGAAGGTAGAGTACCCTGGGGGTGACTTTCTTTCTGTTCTCAGCTCGACACCCCCTTAGGTAGAAGGTGAGTGACTTTGGGGGAAGAGTTTCCCATCACCTTTGTCCCCAGCGCCTTGGGGAGTCCTGGCTGAGGAGCTTTGTATCCTATTAAGGAGATCGACAGGGCTAAGAAACCTTCGGTCAGTTATGTGCCTTCCGTGGACCTCACTCCATCAGGCAGCTTAGCAAAGCCTTGGTCTAGCACTTACCCCGGGTGGAAGGGTTTTTGAGCTCCTGAGAAATGGCCGTGCCCAGCACCCTGGGGACTCACCAAACATTATATAGTACTGGGATTTCCCATTCAGGTTCTTCTGGTCCAGATCGGCAGGAAAGAGCTTGAGGTAGCCGCCCCCGCAGTCCATCTTCTGCTCATGTTTCACCGTGTACTGGATGACCAGGGTCTTCCCTCTGTTGCTGAACGGCTTGAACCGGGCAGAGATGGCGTAGAACCGGCCGTTCTGGGTGGTCTGCAGACCTTTCAAGGAAAAGGACGGATGGGGGCTCATGGTGACGCTGTGCTTGGTGACTGCGCTAAGTTCTAACATCGGCACTCCCCTCCACCCCCACTCATCGCCGGCCAATGGATCCCAGTTGGTGACAGCGCCCCTGGTGTGATATTGTAGAACTGCTCTGGAGGGTTTCCTGGGCTGTATTCTTCACGGAAGCACATCACCAGGCCTTTCTTCCACAGCACCGTCCCTGTTCCAGCACCAGTGTGATTACACCCAGCCAGCAGACTGCTCACTGGCTCTCTGCCCACAGGGGAACTTACAGTTTACACATCAGGCCATTTGTTATGTAATACAGCACCGTGAAGGGTTTGGGGGGGTGGGGGGGCCTCAGTGGTACAACTCCTGCCTTACACGCAGGAGACCTGGGTTCCATTCCCAGCCAATCTACCTCATGAGCACACACCACCCATCTGTCTGTGGAGGCTCGCAGGGTGCTAGGACACTGGCCAGGTTTCAGCTGAGCTTCCAGACTAAGACAGACTAGGAAGAAAGGCCTGGAGACTGATTTGCGAATATCAGCTCACGGAAACGCTATGGATCCTAACCGTTCAATCTATAGCTACCATGGGGTTGGCTCAGGCCCCGGAAACATTTGTGTGCTGTTGTGCAGGGGGTCGCTGAGAGTTGGGGGTGGGGGTGACTTGAAAGTTGCTGGGTGCCACCCAGGGATCAGTCTGCCCAAGCCTGCACTAACAGCTGCCTCATTCGACCACACCCTTCGTTCCCTCTGCCCCTTTCTCTTCCCATCCTCCCTTTCCCTTAGCACCCACATCCAGCCAATCCCCAAGACTGTCCCTCCCTCAGCGTCTGCCCCACTCTGCTGACACCTTTGCTCAACACCCTCTGCAAGGTCAGTGCTTCCAAACCACCAGCCTCTCCGTAGGAGAAAGACGGGGCTTTCTACCCCCATGAAGACTCAGTCTCAGAAGCCCACAGGGGCAGTTCTGCCCCGTCCTCCTGGGCTGCTACCAGTCGGAATCGACTCGACAGAAGAGGGATCACCTCCTGGTAGCTAAATTCTAATTCTGCTTTGATCCGGGGCTTCCCTGCTATGGTACTGGGAGACCAGGAGAAGCCAAAAAAAAAAAAAAAACTATTAAAGGGTGTGATGTAGGGATTAAATGACAACACAACTATTAAAGCAAAACCAAACATACTCTCTGGCCATTGAGTAGATGAATGAAGTGCACAGACTGGGGATTCCAAATGAGACGAAAGAAAATGATTGTGTGCTGGGGAGGGGCGCAGGGGGGTAAGCCAAATAAATGACTCAGGGGAATTAACCAAATGGAATGAAAATCCCCAAAGCTCAGTTGCTGTTGACTCCATGACTGGTGATGGCCTCCTGTGTGCCTGCATAGATCTGGGGTTCACAGGGTTCTCACCAGTTATTTTGAGGGCAGTAGATTGCCAGGCCTTTCTTCAGAGGCACCTCAGAGTGGGTTCAAATGGCCGAGCCTGCAATTAGCAGGCTAGACCTTAACCACTTGCATCATTCCAGCAACAAAATCCTAACTGATAGCTGAGATGGTCCTGATTCCATGTGTGTTGAAGCAAGGTTTTCAATGACTGTGACCTTTGGAAGAGCGCCAGGCCTTTCTTCTTGGGCAACTCTAGGTAGGTTTGAACCATCAACCCTTTGGTTCATAGTCAACACTTAACCATCTGACGCACCCAAGCAGTCAAGCTGATTGCTAGACGCTGGTTGATTCTGACTCCTGGTGCTCCTGCAAGCGGCTAAGTCGCCAAACACCTCCTGGCTAACAGCAAGGTTACCAGGTTGACACCTCACAGACCTCTGTGGGCAGCAGACCCGGCCATCAGCTTCTACAGAGACTCCTGCCCTAAAAACCTATGAGACAGCTCTGCTTTGTCACATAGGGGTCGCTGTCAGTCATAATCAACTGGACAGCAACTGACGAGTGCTCATAAAAAGGGGAGGGGGCTAGCGTTCTGGAGACCCTACCTGTTTTCCTTTTCTCATCTGTAAAATGGGTGCGGCAAGTGTTGGGGTGTCCCCACACCTACCTTGCCAGGTGTCTAAGTTTTAGCATCGAGCTCTGCTTCCTCCTGATTCCTGCACTAACCTTTGTCCTTCTCCTTGTGACCATAAAACTTCCCCGACGACAGTCGAAAATGCCCGAAGTGGGTATCATTAGTGGAATGCACCCATCGATTCCTCCAACGCTCTGTGGGGGCAAACGACACCAGTCAGGGTTAAAACTGGTTAGGCTGGGTCACGGGGAGGATGTGGATGGAGGTCCTTCAGGTCCTGAAGCTTCGAAGCTTCGCCGCCCTCAACCCACAGCAAGGGGTTGGTGTGGTCAAAGGTGACTCGGTGGCCCGTTGGACAGAGAAAGGAGTTCTCGGGGCCCCTTTCACCTCCGTCTAAAAACTCCTCCTGGAAGTAGACCGTGGCCAGCACCACCCGCAGCAAGCAGATCGCCCACAGCGGGATTTTAGTCACCGCCATGGAAGATGCGCTGCTCCACTTCAACCGCTTCTCCTTGCTCTCCTCTGTCTCCGCGCAGCGCGCCGCCTCGCCGAAAAACTACAACTCCCGGCAGGCCCTGCGATTGTGACCTGGAGCACCATTGGGCGCTTGCGTGAGGTGCACGCCGGACCCACCCCCGGAACTACCGCTCCCGTGATGCCTCGCGATTATGACCGGCCGCGCCTTTGGTCTTCGGAGCGCAGTGCGGGCTGGGAGATGTAGTCTTTCTGCCCCTGCGCGGTTGCCTGGGCAACAGGCCCCGTCCGGCCTGAGTGCTGCTGTGAGCGCCGAGGCTGCAGACAACTTGGGAGGAGGTCGGAGGGGCTGAGCAGCGGGTGGAGGGGCGGGGATGTGCTCGGGAGAGTGACTGGGTGGGCAAGAGGGCGTTGTTGGAAGATGCATTGGTAGGACCACGCGGAGGGGAGGTTGGGGGGCTGGGGGAGTGGGGGGTCCGTCGGACCCGAGGCTCAGTGTCGCTCTTTGGGCCCCGCTGGAGCGTGATCTGATGCACGGTTGCATCCAGGGTCTAGGGGAAGAGCAGAGGCCATTCTTCAAAGTTTTGTTTGTTTACTTTGGATAACTTTACTGAGTTTTTGAACGGACCTGTAGCAGCTGCCCTAGAATCACTCCCGGCCCCTGGAAGCGCCATGATAGATGTTCAGAAGTGGACCGCCAGGCCTTGCTCCCACGCGCCCCGGGGTGGGTTCCCTCTGCTGAGCACTTTCGCTGTTCACTCCACCCAGGGACGCCTTTTAAAGGCACAGATGTAGAGATTTATAGTTCATTTACCGAGGTGGTCAGCCCATCATTGCCTTCCTATCCCCCAAGAAAGATCCCTTCCATCTCCGCTCAGGTTCTGTCCCCGCACTGCATGGCCTGACCAGAACATTACATACAAATCATCAGCCACTGTGTGGCCTTTTCCACCTGCCTGTATTCCCCTTACCATGATATGCTTGAGGTTCATCCATGTGGTCGCATGTCTCTTTAATTGTTCCTTTTTTTAATGACTGGATGATAATCCACTGTAGGGCTGGACCACAATTTGCTTCTCACTCATCAGTTATTGGACTGTTTGTGTTGTTGCCATTTTTGGTGTGTTAAGATAATAGCTATTAGCATTTGCATACAAATCTTTGTGTAGATATAGTTTGGTTTTCTTAGGTATACAAGGGCGCTTCCAGGAGTTCATGGACAAATGGAATTAAACGATGATGGGACTTTCCCACAAACTTGTTGAAGCCCCTTGGCATACCTAGGAGTGGAATTGCCGGGTCATATGTTCAAAGTTTTGAGAACTAATTTATCTTCCTTCCTTTCTCGCTCTTTCTCCTTTTCTTTCCTTTTAAAAAAGATATTGTGCTTTTGGTGACTGTTTACACAGCAAATTAGGTTCCTATGTAAAGGTCTCTGTGCATCTTACTCAGTGGCCTTGGCTATATTTTTCACAGTGCGTCAGCACCCACCTTTCTGTTCTGTTTTCATTCATCTACTTCCCTCTCCCCCTTGCTGCAGGGTAAGTGTTGACTGTTTAGACCCAGAGAAATGATCCCCCGATCCTTTGTAATGGCTGTATCATGGGTCACCATGACTCAGAATAAACTTGCCGGTGGTGAGTTTTGGAGTTTGAGGGCTTAGTTTTTCACCGTCTGAGTTGATCTCACGGACCTCAGCGGTTCTCCGTTCTCTTTCTATTGCGCCGTTCCATAGCTCTTTGTGAAGCCCCTTCATACGCCTTGGAGTGGGTCGCTTGGTGGTTTGTGGAGCTTTGGTGGCACAGCGGGTATGCCTTGGGCTGTTAACCACAAGGTTAGCAGTTTGAAACCACCACCCCCCAGCACACACACACACACACACACACACAACACACACAACACACACACACAATGAGGCCTTTGCTCCTGGAAACCCCCAGGGGCAGTTCTCCTCTGTCCTGTAGGGCCGCTGGCATCCAGAGTCAAGACGATGGCAGTGAGATATGGGGGTTTGGGTTCAACTTTTGGGAGCAACTACCAACGGTGTGGGCACCAAGCCAGGAGCTTCCAGTGCCTCCGCTCCATCACCTTCTTCCCGGTTTTTGCTTTTTAACATCACTGCTCTCAAGGAGCGAGGTGGTATCTCATTGTGGCTTTGATTTGCATCTCCCTGCTAGTCAATCACGGGCGCCCTGGTGGTGTAGTGGGTTACCTGTTGGGCCGCCAACCACAAGGTCACCGGTTCCAAACTGCCTGGCACTTTCTGCGCCTTTAAAGGTGTGCAGCCTTGGAACCCCACAGGGGCAGGTCAGCCCGCCCCTTAGGGTGACTGTGAGTCAGAATTGACTCAATGGCAGTGAGGGGGCCTTTGAGAGTTGGCTGGCTCGTGAGGGTGAGCACCCCTTCCTGTGGGCATTGGCCTTTGCACGTCGTTTTGGTGAAAGGTCCATTCCAGTCCCCGGCCTGTTATTTTTCTGATTGGGTTGTTTGTCTTTGGGATGGGAAGTTGTAGAGCCATCTTGTATTTTGGAGCTAGGACTCCCGTGGGGCATATGTTTGGCCGTGCATCTTTGAGAGATCGATTGCCGGTGAATTCCTAGGTAGGGAGCTGCTGGGCCGGGGGCGCTGAGTGAACGTGTGGATTCTTGAATGACAGCACAGAGGGGCACAGCACACGCTCCCACACATGCTCTGCTTTTTGTTTTGTTTCTAAATAGTTTTTATTGGTCGCTCTTAAAACTCCAATTCTTTTTTTTTTTAATCATTTTATTGGGGGATCGTACAACTCTTATCACAATCCATCCATTCATCCATTGTGTCAAGCACATTTGGACATTTGTTGCCATCATCATTCTCAAAACATCCTCTTTCTACTTGAGGCCTTGGTACGAGTTCCTCATTTTTCCATCCTCCCTCCCCAACACTCCCTCCCTCACAAACCCTTGATAATTTATAAATTATTACTACTTTGTCATGTCTTGCACTGCTCGACGTCTCCCTTCACCCACTTTTCTGTTGTCCATTCCCAGGGAGGAGGTTATATGTAGATTCTATTGCGATAGGTTCCCGATTTCTACCCGACCTTCACTCCACCCTCCCTTCACTCCACCCTCCCACCACTCACACCACTGGTCCTGAAGGGATCATCTGTCCTGGATTCCCTGTGTTTCCAGTTCCTATCTGCACCAGTGTACATCCTCTGGTCTAGCCAGATTTGTAAGGTGGAATTGGGATCATGATAGTGGGGGTGGGGAAGCATTTAGGAACTAGAGGAAAGTTGTATGTTTCATCGGTGCTGCACTGCACCCTGACTGGCTTGTCTCCTCCCTGTGACCCTTCCATAAGGGGATGTCCAGTTGCCTGCAGATGGGCTTTGGGTCCCCACTACACATTCCCCCTCATTCACAATGATAGGATTTTTTGTTCTTTGGTGCCTGATACCTGATCACACGCTGTGATCTTATTTTAAAACCTTGTTTTCTTCAACAGTTTTATTAGCTTGTAGTTCACGTCACACAATTCACTTCAAGAAGAGTTGTACGCTGTTCACCACCATCAGTTTTAGGATGTTTTTAAAAATCTTTTCAAGTCGTTGATACCTTTTGGAACCATGGTCGGTCTTACAGTGGCTGGTGTGCGTTGCAGGGGGGTCCAGATGTGATGGCTGTGCACATGTGTCTGCCCAGAAAAGGCACCCTGTCTGTCCAGGCAGTACGTCACAAACAGGCTCGGGGATAGGATGCCGCGTCTGCCCACAGGCCTCCCCAGAGCAGTAATCCTCCTCCTCTCAGTAGGATAGCGTTCTCACTGCTGCTGTGGGTGAGCTGACGTGGACGTAGGGGTGCGGCTGGGAGCGGGGCTCGGCCGGGGCACAGCGAATGTCAGGCGAGGTCAGAAGGGTAGACTGTCCATGTGGTCTTCAGGCCAGGAGTGACCTTTAAAGAGGGCCTTGCCCCTCCCTACCTCCCTGCCATCGAGTCAACGTGACTTCTAGTGTCCCCTGTGGGTTTACGAGAGTGGCGATCCCAGTCTGTCTTTTGTGGAGCTGCTGCTGGTTTTGAACTGCCGACCCTGAACGGCCAAGCATGCAGATTGCAGCCCAGTGAGTAACCACTGTGCCACCAGGGCTCCATCTGCGGTGCCCTGGCCACGACTGATCATCAGGTCAGCGGTTCAAACCCACCAGCTGCTCCCCAGGAGAACGAGAAGGCTGTCCGCCTCGGAAACTCTCGACTGCAGCGGTTCTCAGCCTTCCTAATGCTGTGACCCTTTCAGACAGCTCCTCATGTGGTGGGGACCCCCCCAGTCAGAACATTATTTTCATTGCTACTTCATCACGGTCATTTTGCTCCTGTTATGAACCGGGCAGCCCCTGTGAAAGGGTCGTTCTACCCACAAAGGGGTCGCGACCCACAGGTTGAGCACCGCTGCCCTACACTCTATCAACTCTATGCAGAGTTGGAAGGAGCCAGCCCAGGCGGAGGGAGCTACCCATTGACCTGCCAACCACAAAATCAGCAGGCCCAAACCACCAGCCCCTGTGCAAGGGAGAGACCAGGCTCTCCACCCCTTAACGAGCGACAGTCTCGGATACCCACAGGAGCAGCCCTGCTCTGCCTGCTAGGGTGGCTGTGAATTGGAGACAACCTGGTGGCAGCCAGTTTGGCGGTTTGGGGATGTGTCAGGATGAGCTCCGTGGCAGTGGGTGGGCTCCCCGGTGACACAGGCCAGCAGGGCACGCCCTCCAGAGGCTCCGCAGGACCAAGAGCTGGCATTCTGCGCCTGTAAGATCCCAGCCCAAGAAACCATGCAGTGCAGTTCCACTCGGTCACCTGTGTCGTCACTCATTAGGGTCCACCTGACGGCACGGCCACGTCAGGCCCCAGCCGAGTCCCACGATGGTAGCCGGCTCACAAGCACTGTGAGGAAGAGACAGGAGGGAGGGCACCGCAGCTCCCAACCCCGGAGGGGCCGCTCGCTCCCATGCTACAGAGGCGTGTTTAACGCCTGGCGCCTAGTGGTGATCGGTTAGTGCTGAGCCCCAAACCCTGCACCAGGGGCCGTGTGGAGTGCAGCCTCATGCCCTACAGGGTTTTCACTGGCTGATTTTCAGGAGCCCTTTGCCCTATGGAGGAGCCCTAGTGGCTCCTTGAGGGGCTGGCTGCAAGGTCGGCAGTTTGAAACCACCAGCTGCTCCTTGGGAGAAAGAGGAGGCTTTCTACTCCCATAAAGATTCACGGTCTAGGAAACCCACAGGGGCAGTACCTTATAGGGTCGTCGCTGGGAGAGCGACAGACAGCTTGAGCAATGGCCAGGCCTTTCTTCCAGGTCTCTCGGTGTGGAGGCTCTGCCGACACCTGTTCAACATCCTAGCAACATGCAAGGCACTCTCGTCCTCTTCAGTGGCTTCAGGGGTGGGGTGGGGGGGTGGCCAGGGCAGACCCCTTGGGGGGTGGGGCTCCCAGCACTGTGACCTTGGAGGGAGCCAAAGGCCGGGTGCAAACAGCCTTGACGCGTCCTCCCCAGAATGGCATCCAGAAGAAAAGGCACCCGCTCCGCGCACCACCCGTTTGGCGACTTCAGTGACATTTCCTCCGAGGATTCCAGAATGGAAGCAATCCGAAACTTCCAAGCCCGCCGGGGTCTTAGCAAACTAGCAGCCAGTCCGAGCCGCTTCCTGAAAAGAAACCAGGCCCCGGGGGAGAGGCACCTGGTGCCGAAGGAGAGCCCCTTCCTGGGGGGTGGTCTCAAGGTACCCCCCTCCACCTCCCAGACTCGGGCCAGCGCCGCCCTCATGAAACTGGCCCAGCTGGAGACCAAGTTCCGGAGCCGAAAGGCGCCGCAGAGTCCATCAGACGCCGAATCTGACCCCCAGACCTCGGAGGCCAGCCTGCCAGCGAGGGCCAGGGCTGCAGCTGACCTCTCCTCCCAGGCCACGGACAAAGCCTCGCAGAGATACGGCCGGACACAGAGCGGGGGGCCGGGCAGCCGGTTCCTCAAGAAGAAAGAGCCCCCCGCCGAGGAGCCCACAGCCCCTGCAGCCCGCCCGGGGGCAGAGCGGGCTCTCCCAGCACCCGCGCTGCGGGCACCTGCCAGGCCCTTCGTCGCGCCCGACAGCGACGAGGAGGAGATGAGGGAGCTGCTGGGAAGCTTGCTGGAGTCCTCCGGGGAGGAAGGGAGGCGGAGGGCTCGAGGTGTCCCCAGGACAGACGCCCGTGGGACGAGCCAAGCACAAGTCCCCTCGGTATGTTCCTAGGCCCCTTTGCTTTTCCCAAGGTCCCTTCAGGACACAGTCAGGAGGCCTGTTCCCGCCCAGTCACCTCTGACTCTGGGCAGCCCCACGAAAGTGTCTGCGCAGGGCTGCTCTGCGGGGGTTTTCAACCAAAACCTAGAGGCCAGAGCAGATAGCCAGGCCTTTCTTCCGAGGTCCCGGAGGGTGGACCTGACCTGATGACCCAGAACCCCTTTGCAGCCCAGGCCTCTCCCTTAGAACCCGGGTGGGTTTACTAACAACGAGGAAAAGGACTGAGGGATCTCCTTCCCATCTTGAAACTCCGCCACCTTGACTTGCAGCCACGAGGGGAGAAGAGGGCGAGGGGGCAGCTCCATCTCGGTGGCCTGGGTCACCCGCCCCCACTCCACGTACGGCCTGGTCCTGGGCAGGACCCGGTTTTCCCGCGTTTGTAATGCGTCGTTTTTTATTTCCGGCGCAGTCACGTCAGGTCCCAGTCACAGTGGGACCGGCAGACCCGTCTCTTTCTGGGGAGGAGCTTCCCAGCCCCAAGCTGTTCCAGAAGCCACGGCCACCATCCACGCGGTCAGCCAGCTGGACCCCGCCCCGGATCCGCTCCAGAACGTCCTCCCCACAGACCCCCAGTCCCGGCAGGACAACCTCCCGCACATCAGGACTGTCGGCCACAGGCCCTGCGTGGAGAATGAGGCGCCGCTCCTCGCTCCCGTCTTCCCCGAGAAGGAGTGAGGCTGGGCCCTCCGAGGAGGGGTCGTCGGAGACCACCACGAACGGTAAGCCCCGGTGTGGCGCAGAGTGGGGGCTGGCAAGGCCGCGGGGTGGCCCCCCTGGGAGAGTGGCAGCCTGGTCACACCCCCGTTCTTCAACCCGCTGCCCTGGCTGAGGAGACAGGAAGGGCTTTGCCTGCCCTGAACAATCTTTGTCCAGGAACTCTGACCCATGCCAGGGCATTGACCCCTAGGAACGAGGAGCAGCAAACATGGTTAAGCATGCACCCCCCTGCCCTAAGGCCCACCTGGGAGCACCTGAGAAGGCAAGCCTGGCCTCCGACCCCAAGGTCACGGTGCACAGCACACGCGAGGTCACGCTGAGTCCGGCAGCAATGGGTTTGATTTTGGAATTTTTTTTCCTTTTGGTAACCCAGAGAAATTCCATTTCAAATTTTCTTTGAGTAAAAGCAACATGTGCCCCGTTCTTAAATGCAGAGGAAGAGCCCCAAGACCCTGACAAGTGCAGATGAAACATGCCTTCGCGTGTCAGCACGACCCTCGTCCCCGTCAGAGGCAGTGAGGTGCTTGGCACTCCCTGGGACCTCGGGGCCCCCCCCCAGCCCAAGGCTCCGACTCTCAGCGAGCCTGAGCGAGGATCCTAGGTGGTTGGTACGTTAGGAGTCGGCATGGTCCGCGGTTGGAAACCACCAAGCGCTCTGTGGGAGCAAGACGAGGCTTTCCACTCCCTGACGGGTTTCCAGTCTCGGGTTGCTATGAGCCAGCAGTGACCCGACGGCAGTGAGTGTTCTCAGTTACCCTGGTGGCACTGGGCAGGACTGCCCACGGGCCTTCTTCCAAGGCTGCCGCCTCTCTCCCACAGAGCTGGTCCTGCACACCACCAAGCTCTCAGCGGGCAGCTTAAACCACCCGGGCAACAGGGCTCCTTTTCCCGTGACGTCCCAGCCTAGAGCCCCCTGTGGAGCAGTCTGTCTGCACCAGAGGCTTGGCATGAGTCCACATGGGGTGCCAGCAGCTGCCAAGCGTGGCCATGGTTGGCTGGGCAGCCTCGGGGTTGCTGGCCTGCTGCTGCCGCCCGTTCCTTGAGGGATGGGGCAGAGCATACCCCCAGAGCAGGCTCGGCCCCCACTGGGCAACCAAGGTGCAGTCCTCACAAGCCAGGGGCCACAGTCGGTGTGGCACCGCTGGGCTGGCCAGCGCAGTGCTGGTGTTCTGCTCAGAGCGGCGGTCTAGCACTTTCCCCACTGCCTTGGCCCTGGCTGGGCGAAGTGACTCACCCCAGAGGCTTCGTCTCCTCACCTCGGTACCTCCCCTGCCCCCCGCCCCCAGCCCCGTGAACTGCAATGATAGTCAGAGATGGAGCTGAAGGTCCTGGCATTGGGGGGCGGGGGAAGCTGGCACTGAGCTGGTTTCGGGAGCGCTGGGGGCACAGGGGGAGGGGTGGATGTGCTGCGGGGAGTGCTTTTCTATGGCCTTCCTCACCATGGTCTTGTGCCATCTACAAAGTGATAGTGTGGGACCACGTGGAGAATGATGATGGCAACAAATGTACAAATTTGTTTGTACTTGACACAATGGATGTGAATACGGATCGTGGTAAGAGCTGTAAGAGCCACCAATTGTGTTAGTCTGGGTACATCAGAGAAACAAATCCACAGAAACTCATTTGTATAAGAGTTTTATCTAAAGGACAAGTGCGCATCAAGAAAATATCCCAAGCCAGCGCTGCCCAAGCCCACAAGTCCAACATTAGCCCAGATGTCCAACACCGGTCCACAAAGTCCCCCTCCATCTCACAAAACAGATGCAATGATGCCGACTGCAGGAGGAAAGCCAAGTCAGTGAACGTGTAAGCATCTCAGCACTGGCAGGGGTCTCCACAAAGGCGCTCCAGCACCCAGGGCTGCATTGGAGTAGGTCCATGTGGCTTCTCCTTGGGGATGTCTTGCAGGAAGTGAGCCTTGCCAGATGAAGCAGGGAACTGGCTAAGGCAGCTGCACCCTGTCCTGATCATCAGAAAGCAAGAGACTGGAGAACTAGAAAGGCGAGGCACAATGAGCCATTTATCTCTCCGCCCTCCAATTAACCCATGTGTTTAATGGCCAGGTTGGCACAATAAACTTTAACTATCTCACCAATAAAATGATTAAAAAAAAATAAAAGGTTCTGTGGCTCACCTAGGGGATCGTACAAATAAAGTGATGAAGCTCAGCAGGGCGGGCTACATAACTAGGAGTGTGGAGCCCCAAGTTGGGGACTGATAAGGTGTGCTTACCAATGAGCTTCAGATGAGCCTCCCAGAACCGGAAAAGGAAATCTCACTGCCACCAGAACCCCGAGCCAGGGTGGGAGCAGCACTTTTGAACCCAGGGTCTCTGCTCGGAGCACCTCCTAGACACAGGCTAGAGACCAGAGAAGCGGCAACGAGCAAGTTGGAGTCCGGCAGCAGAGGGTCAGGGGCAGCAGAACCAGGAGACCAGTGCCCAGTAGCTATGGTGGGCTTCACGGCACACCAAGAAATGTTGCTATAGTGGGTGCCCCAGCCCAAAGAATGAGAAAGAACAGGGCGCTTTGCTGCAGGAGGCTTGCTGGCGGAGTAGGCTTCCCCCAGGCACTTTATCAGCAGGGCTTTGTAACCCTCCCCAGAGTGGAGCAGAGAGTGGTTCAGGGCCCCAGAGGAATCCTGCCTGCAGAGAGCTGCTCTGTCCTAAAGGAGGGAGACAGCCCATGCTCACACGCCTCCTGACCCCCGAGGGGGTGCCTTTACTTCCCAAATAAGCTCCGTCCTGAGTATGGATTGTATCTCCCGTGTCGCCGTGGCTGTGAATTTTCAAGGCCACCAGAGAAGTAGAGAGCCCTGCGTGGAAGGGCGGGTCGGTCACCACACTTTCCCGGCCTCTTTGACCCTCTGCCTGGGCCGGGCCGCCTGTCTGTGAGAAGGTTGTCCAGGGCAGAGGGTCCTGTGGAGACACCCTCCTGACCGACCCCTCTGGTCCTTCACAGAGAACGTGTGCGGGCTCTGGCGCTCAGGCCAGGGCCAGCTCAGCGGGCACAGCCCGTCCTCATCCGCTGCCCTCACCCGGCCCCCTGTTGCAGATTTCCGGATCAACATCCTTCCTCTGGAGGACTTGACCCTGGCCCTGGGTGAGGAGGCAAGCCTGCTTGAGGATGTGAGTATGGTGCCTTGCCTGGGCAGTGGGCTCCCAGAAAAGTCTGTAACCCGCCCTGGGGACAGTTGTGGTGGTCACACCTGGGGGAGAACTTGCTTCTGGCATGTGGTAGATGGAGGCAGGGGGGCTCCCCAACACCCTACAGTGCACAAGGGCCCCGCCCCAGCAAATGATCTAGAAACACACGGGGGCTGAGAAGCTGCCTGTCTAAGAGAGCCTGCCTGCCTGTCTGCTGTGTGTCTGTCCACCTGCCTACTTGCCTAGCTGTCCGTCCATCCACTTAGTGCTCCCTCCATCCACCCATCTGTCAACCACCCTCAATCCGTCCATCCATGCCCCCATCATCCATCCCAACCCCCTGCCGTCCACCCGCACCCCCAGTGTCCATCCCCCACCACACCCCCATCATCCACCCATTTATTCCCAAACCAGTGCCGCTGAGCGGATCCGATGCAGAGCCGCCCCACGGGGTCTCCCAGGCTGTGGTCTTTACAGGAAACACCGCCACTCCCTCTCTCCGCAGTGGCCGTGGGTTAGATTAGTAGCTGAGCATGGTGGCTCCCTTGAGGAGCCGAGATACCTGGAGCTCCCCAGGGGCACTGCTGACCTGGGCTGCACCTGCTCCTCAGGGTGCTGGGGCGTTCCTGGCTGTGGCCACCCTACACTGCACTGCTGAGCTGTCACACACACGCGTGGTGAAAGGCACCAGGTTGTCTGTGGGCCGCCTGACTGTGAAGGCACCTTCGCGGTCGTGTGCGGTGCATGCCCACAGGACTCTGGGCCTGCCCCACCAGGCGCCCTGGCCCTGCAGACTCCAAGGCCCAGTGAGCACACTCCTCCCATCTCGGCCCCTCCATTTCAGGGAGAACGTGTTCAGCGGGAAAGCCCGGCCCGCCCAGGCCCAGGGTCAGAAGGGCCCACTGGACAGGGGCCCCCACGACGCACCCAGGCCTGGAGCGCAGTCCCCTGGGACGGTGAGGAGGCCCCCCCCACGGAGAGCGAGGTCTCTGAGCGTCTGAGCGCCGAGTCAGGGGGTGCATCCCAGGACCCCTCAGCGAGCACGGTGAGCTCAGCCTACTCAGCTGACTTTGAGGCCTCACCAGGCACAGCCCCCTCCCAGCCCACAGGCTGCTCCGAGTCGACCTCGGAAGCCCTTTCGGAGTCCTCTTGGAGCAAGGAAAGGAGCCATCTCCTGCAGAGTCCCCAGGCCAGCAGAAAGCGGGTCCAGGGTGTGACCAGAGTGGTCGTGAAGGAGATGGCTGTGCAGACCCCGGATCCTGCCTTTACTTACCGCTGGGCCGAGGGTGAGTGTCTGCTGCTGCAGCCCCCAGCTCTCAGCTTATCCCACGTGAGGGTCCTGCTCCCCACCCCAGTGCCCTAGGGACTGCCTCTACACCGGGCGTTTCTTAGCCTCCCCAGCATCCAGGCCAGGTGCTTACAACTTCCTCTATCCCCCCCCCCCCCCCCCGCCTCCCCCCCCCCCCGTGGCGCTGGCTTCCCAAGCGAGGCCTGCTGTCAAGAGGTGAGAGGGAAGGACAGCCAGGCAGGTCTGGCCTGACCACTGGCCTGCTGGGTGACACGGTGGGAGAAAAGGCCACCAACCCGATGGCACCAGGACTGCAGCCAGACCCGTGCCGCAGTCCGCACGGGGCCACCACCGGTCAGGGTGGGCTTGACGGCAATGGATTAGCCTCAGGGGACATGGCTTGCAGAGACTGCTGCCTCTGGGGGCCACAGGCCCACCCACTGGGCCGTCCCACTCCACCGAGCCAGGGAAACCTGGGAGCAACAAGAAAAGAGGGAGAGGCAACAGGAAGCGCGGTCGTAGGGTCAGGGAGAGCAGAGGGCGCCCTCCTCAGACCTGTTGTTGGGTGAATCATTGGTGAAGTCCCTCAGCTCCATGCCCCGTCCACTGACCACCCCTTCTGTCCCTGACCAGCCGCCGGGGTGGCAGCCATCAGCCCTGCCCTGGGAGGCACCTACATGGACTGCACGCCCATCGCCAGCCATGTGGTTAGTGCAGACTCGATAGAAGGTAAGGACCTGCTCCCAGGCAGCGATGCGAGCCCATTCAAAGCTGTGTGCCTGACTCAGGGAACATTGGGGCAGTCACACAGTTCACAGGGACCTGGCAACAGCCTGGCGTGTCCCTGGCCACGGTCAGAGGTGCCCCAGTGAGCCCGAGTCCCCACCGGCCACAGGGTGTGTTGTCTGTTCCCTTCTGGTCAGCCTCCCATTTCCTATCGATATGTACGCTACCAGGGACAGCTGGACACGGGGAGGGTGCCCCAGAAACCACGAGTATTTGAACTTTGCCGGGTTCGTCAGAGCCCCTGCAGCAGGCTTGGCACACGTCCGGTACAGACTGTCCTGTCCAGTTGTGCTCAGCCGATCCCGACTCCCGGCAGCCCTGTAGGACAGGGCAGAACTGGCCCCGTGGGTTTCCGAGACGGTAACTGCAGGGGAGCAGTGAGCCTCGCCTTTCTCCCGCAGAGCGGCTGGTGGTTTTAAGCTGCTGACTTTGTGGTAAGCAGCCCGGCGTGTAAGCCATCATGCCACCAAGTCTTCTACTAGTAAGAGTCCTAATTGAGCAAACGGTTTGTGCTCACCCCCCAACCTAGAGGTTGGCGTTTTGAATCCAAGGAGGGTCACTACGGGAAGAAAGGCTGGCAACCAGGTCCCATGAAGATTACAGCCGGGAAAGCCCCCAGGAGCAGCTCCATCCTGTAACAGGCGTGGGGGAGGGGAGGCTGACGTATGGCAGCAGGTTTGGTGTGGGGTTTTCTGGGGTACTAGCGCCCACGATCAAATGGGTCCATGGGGCGATTGAGCAATTGAGGAGATACCAGACAAGATAAGGCATGCAAGTGCTCCCCTCCGGGACCACCATGACTTCAGGAGCCAGGTCCGTACAGAGAAAATATACTTCCAATCAAGGCTTGTATACAGAGAGCGTGCAAGCCCCGCCCCCACCCTGAAGGTCCCTGAGTCCATTGGAGGAGTCACCTAACACCAGTGCCCGGGCAGGTAAGGGGAGTGCCTGTCTTCAGAGCCTGGAGGGCAATAGCACGCGTCTGCACCTGTAGCTAAAGCTGCCGGCCACACGGCAATCAGCCACGTGCTTGTAAGGGGTGACTTTAAGGCAGCACTACTATGGGAGGATATGGTGAGGAGCAAGATTAATTATGGGAATGTGATTGGGACTCGTCTCCAATTCACAAGGGTGAAGGTCTCCCTCCACCCAAGAAACCCAGTCTGCCAGGCTTCTTCGTATCTGAGAATAAAGGATTCATCCGCATATGCTCTCTTCCCACTCTGTTCCCCACAGGGTTTGAGGTGGACTATGGCCACGGTCGTGCTCTCCATGCTGCCCCATCTGTCCCACGGTGGCCTGTTGTGGCCAAATTTAACAGTAACATGTTTCCCTGTCCACGTACAAAGTCCCATCTCCATGAAAGAGCCCCGGGGGTTAAAGTGGGACTGGTGGGGCAGCAATTCAGCACTAAGGTGGCGGGGGGGGGGGGCAGGCACGAGTCCACAGAGGTGCAGCTATCTGCTTCCTTGGGGCAGTTCTTCTGTGCCCCAGGTGGGGTCACTAACTGGGCTGCCTCACGGGCAACGGGTGTGGCCATTTGGGTTTGGGTGGCTTAAAGGGTGAACAAAGGTAAATGCAGAGGTACTTCGGAAGAAAGGTCTGGCAGCGTGGGAAAATCCCCGGGTGCAGTTTGGCTCGGCCCCTTGGGGCTCTCTGTAAGATGCTGGAGGGGTCAGGGCTGCCGCCTCGGCCAGCAGCAGCTGGGACGGATACAAGAGGGTAGGGTCCGGAGCACGTCCAGGCACTGCAGGACGGGTGGCTAGGAGCAGCGGTGGGCACGGCAGGGGCACGGGGCCCGAGTGACACTGGGTGGGGTGGGGTGGGGGTGTTGTGCAGCCCTGACAGCCCACAGCCCTGCCATGCTGGTGCTGAATGACCTGCTGAGGCAGCAGCTGGCCCTGACGCAGCGCTTCCTGGAAGCCAACCGCCACTTGCACGCCTCGCTCCTGGCTTCCCTGGAACAGGACACGTTCCACTACCACACTCTGGAGGAGGCCAAGGAGGTGACGGCAAGGCCCTTGGGCATGGGGGCGGGCACTGAATGTTGAGTGGGCCTGGGCTGCAGCCAGGCAGGGCAGTGTGACCTCAGGCCAGCGGGGGCCCAGCCTGAGCAACACCTCGGACATGGTGTCAGGCTGTGGTCTGTCCTGGGTTCACCTGTCACAGCAAATGCACGTTCCGTTCCGCGTCCCTCCCCAGTCCCCAGGAGCAGTCAGGGGACAGTGGTGCTGTCCCCATCCTCAGGCTGACAGCCATGCTTATCCTCTACAGTACATCCGGTGCCACAAGCCAGCCCCACTGACCCTGGAGGCAGCCCTGGAGGAGGTGCAGAAGGAGCTTGGAGTGTGAGGTGAGGCTGGCTGTGGCCTTCATGTTGCCCCCCCCCCCCACCATGACATGTGTGGGGTTGTCGGCTAAGCAGGCACTCTAGCCTGGCTCCCTGACTCCCACGAGCAGGTAGCCCCGGAACCTGCATGCAGGATCCCACTGAGGGCCGGGCGTTTACCTGTGGGGGACACAAGTGCTACGAGTCCAGGGCAGAGCCCTTGACCCGGCTCCAAACTGCAGCCCACAGAAGGTGCCCGCACCTCACCTGCCGGTGACACGTCAGAGAAACACACAGGCTGTAACAAGTCCGTTCTTAAAAAAAAAAAAAAACTTTATTTGAAGGCAAAACAGTAAAACCCACAAATTGTTAATAGCACGTATTTATGTATTATCCTGAATCAGACACTTCCAAACTATTCACAGCTACAGAAAATCTAAAACAAAATCAAAAGTTCTATCCCATCGGGGTCAAAAGTTGGAAAGGTTTTACATCTTATTGAAAAGAATTTTCCAAAAATGGTTCTGTACAAATAAACAGAGCTGCACTGAGCTGGGACAGAGGCCCTGGGGGATCCCAAGCCCACTCCTCAGAGCCTGCTGCCCAGGCAACAGCCACCTGCCATTTTTGAAAACACAGCAACTCCCCAACGGGAAGGACTGAAGTGAGGCCCGTGTGTCTGCGGAGCGGGCCCCTGACAGGAGCTGTTCCTGACGCTAAGCCCCAGGGAGCAAACCACCAAAACCCGCTTCAGCTTTGGCTTCCTTTTCTAAACGGGTGCGCGCGCACGCGGGCCTTGGCTCTGTCACTGCCTCCTGCCGGGGGTGGAAGCGGGCGACACCCGGGCTGCTGGTCCGATGGGCGCCTGCTGGTCCAGGAGCCTGAGCTGGGGTGGAGCTGCGCAGCCTCGAGTCTGTGTCCCGGGAGCGCCAGCCTGGGGCTTCTCACTTCACTGTAAGGAAAACCAGAGGCCAGCGTCGCCCCGCAGCACGTCCCCCTGCATGAAGGTGGCTGTGGGCGAGGCCTGGCATGACCATCCGGAAGCGTCCACTGCCTCTCAGTGGACGGTCCCGGTGGCTGAGTGCCACAGCGGCTGCTTGCTACTTGCACTCGTCCCTGGCCTTCATGCGGGCGATGAAGGAGTAGCTCTTGTTGCGGCGGTAGTTCTCGTAGGGGTCGTCCAGCGCCACGCCCACGCCCTTGTACTGGTCCCACTTGTCCCGCACGTCGCCGCCCTTGATGGGGTCCTGGATGCCCTGCTCCTTCGCGCCGAGGCCACCGGATCCGCTCCAGCCTGGAGGACAAGCACAGGGTCAGGACCCGCAGGCAGTGTGTGTGCATGTCCCCCTCAGAGAGCACCCGCCTGCCGCCAGCTGGGGACTTACCCATCTTCACCAGCATCTGGTGTCCCTTGTTTTCCTCTCCGAGCCTGGGGTCGGGGACAGGCGGTGCAGAGTTAGAACCCAGACCAGCCGAGGAACTAAAACCAAGACAGGTCATGGTGTTCACAAAGCCACGGCCACGATTAGTTAGGACGTTACAGCATGTGGCGGACCCGGCGTCACCGTTACCGGTGGACGCACACTCATCACAGGCTCGGCCGTTGTCCTCGCTGCCGTTCTTCAGCCAGACCGTGGCTGCCTCAGCACAACCCTGCCCACACTTGGCACCGAGGCCAGCTCGTGGCACCCTACAAGTCAGAGAACATGCAGCCCCGCCACTGCCAGGGCTCAGCGCTGGTGACTGAGGCGTGACCGACCGGCCTGCCACCACCACCCCCCCAGCCCATGCGCCCTCTGATGCCCACTGTTTACCACTCAGCTCGGCGCGCAGGGCCCAGCTACCCGCAATGAGCACCAGAGGACAGCTACAGCAAAAATCTTACGGCGGGGTTTGGCTCCGGGACCTGGATCGTCGCCTCCTGCCTGGGGAGTAGGACTTGGACCGGGACCGGGACCGGGACCTCGAACGGCTTCGTGAGGAGCGTGACCGGCTCCGGCTCCTGGGACAGTAGAGCAGGCTGTGACGCACGGGCCGGCCAGGACCAGCCTTGGGCACGCCCCCACCCCAGCTGCCCGCTCGGTGCCCGATTACCTGGAGCGGGAGCGGGAGCGGGAGTAGGAGCGGGAGCGGGAACGGGAACGGGAGTAGGAGCCGGACGACTTGGAGGAGCGGGAGTTGGATCTGGAGGACGAGCGCCCCCGGCTCTTGGACCTGCTCCTCGACCTCGAGGGCCCGCTGTGAGAGAGGGGGTGGCATCAGGGCCTGAGCAGAGCACCCCTCCTCTGCCCTGGGCACCGGACCTTCCTCCTGGCGTACAGGTGATGCTCCTGATGTGACAGGACCCGGGACCTCACCTGTTCCTCTTCTCCTGGCCTTTCCTCCGCCGGGCCCGCATCTTTGCTCGGAAGAACTCATAGAGGCCATTTTGCTCCCAGCCTTCACTGTAAGACAGGGCATTCCCCTGACTGGCTCCGTCAGGAGACAGGGACAGCTGGCAGTCCACTGTGGGTCAGGAGCCACTCAAACGCTGAGGGCGAGCCTGCCTTCCCCACACACTGCTGCTGGGCCAAGATGACCAGAGACCTGTCTTTAGCCTAATGGGGCAGCGAGGGGCTGTGACCTAGGCAGACCCAGCCAGCTATGGGGCAGGAGCTTTTGGCTGGGCTGGAGAGGGTGGTTCTGGCCTGCCCGCACCACGCTTCTTTCCGACCCCTGAATTAAACCTCCCAAAGGACTTGCTGTCTCTGCGTCACTACACACCCCCCCCTGAGCCTGTCTCCCCTATACCTGTTCCGAGGCCTGTCGTGGGAGGGGGGGCTGTAGAAGGCCTCGACGGCAGCCAGCAATCTCTCACTAGGCGGCATCGGGGGTGGCAGGCGGATGTCTTTAGGGTCCAGGGGCTTGTACTCGTGGTCCTCAAGCTGCAGCACAAGCAGAGTGTCACTGCAGTGTGCTGTCCCCAGCTCCCGGGCCCCTCGCCTCACCCTGTGGGGCGTCCCATGGGGCAGGGGCAGTCGAGGCGCTAGAGAAGGCGGGCCACTGGAGTGAGGAGATGCGTGGCAGGGCTGAAGCCTCAGCTCTGTGGGTTCCTCAACCTGCCACCGCCCCCAGCCGGTTACCAGGACTGTTGCTATGTTGGTCACCAGCTATGGGGACTCATGACCACGTACCTTCACGAGGGGGGCCATCAGCCCTGCGGGCAGGTCAAAGTACGGCACATTAGGCACCAAGGAGGGATCGTCATGGTTGATGTGGGGGGGCCCCTGACGCCGCATGTGGGGGGGCTGCCCATTGAAGCCGTGCGGAGGAGGCCCAAAATCAGGGTGCTGGGGCCCAGCCCAGGGCGGGTGCTCGTTGATCCCGGGGTGTGGCATGCGATGGCCAGGGTGGTGATGGGGGGGTCCCATCTCTGCGGGGAAGAAACAAGAGTGCCGCAGCCCGTGCTAGAACCATCTCTGCAGGCCTGGCCTCCCAGCCGCGTCCCTGGCACTCACCAGCGGGGAAGTCGCCCTGCGGGTAGTCGAAGCGGTGTGGGTAGGGGGGTCGCTCGAAGGGGTGCCGAGGGGGGAAGTCGTCCTGGATGAAGCGTGGTGGGAAGCGGTTGAAGTTGTGAGGGTGCGGCGGCTGGCTGAACTGTGGGTGCTGCTGGTGGGGCGGGAAGGGCCCGCGGAAGGGCGGCGGGCGCTGCAGGCGGAAGGGCGGCTCTCGCTGGCCTCCGCCCCAGGGCGGCTGCTCGTGCTGACTGTTCCAGGGGCCCTCGAACTGGCCGCTCCAGCCGGGCTCGGGCTGCCCACTCCAGGGGGCCTCCCGCTGCCCACTCCAGCCAGGGTCACCGCCGCGCTGCTCGTTCCACATGCCCTCGTGACTGTTGTTCCAGGGTGGGCAGTGGGGCGGGCCCCCCTGGTGGTGCGGGTATGGGGGCTGTTCGGGGGGCTGTGAGGCAGAGAGCAGGTGCTAGATGAGATGGACGGGTCCTGGGGTGCTGAGTGCCCCACCCACCAGCACCACGCCTGCCCTCTGCCCAGAGTGCCCCCAGTGCTGCTCCGCCCACCAGCATCATCTCCCTGACAACATGACAGGGTGAGCCTGGCACCAGGAGAGCTCCTGCTGTCCCAAGGCACAGTTTGTTCCTGAATCCTTGTTCAGGGCCACTTGGGGAAGAAGCGAGCCATCTGTGGACAGTTGCCACCCTGGAGGCCGGGCCAATGAGCACAGGCAGGACTGTGGGGGGAGTGCCGGGTGGTCCCAGGAGCTCCATGGTCACGAGAAGCCAGGTGTTAATGGCTGGCACGCACTCAGGGTCAGGCAGACCCGGAGACTCATGGTGCCAACGCCAGAGAGCCCAGTGAAAAGCAGACCTGTGCGGCCATCCAGAGGAATGAAGCATCGAGTCCTCCCATGGCGCAAAGTACCACCAGTGTACCTTTACCCGCCCCGACTCTGCCCGCGAGACGGCTCCCAGCCAGCACTCTGCCTCCACCCAACTTGCCCGAGCTCTGATGGCTTCCCTCCCTCCCCCACAGGTTCCCAGAACTACCTGCTGCTGGCCCCAAGGTGCCACAGGGTGAGGCTGCTCAAACCAAGGGGTCTTGTTGGGTGGGATCTGGTCGTGGGGTCCAGGGCCCCGGGCCCCGGCAGCTGCAGGGTCCTGGACCCCTCCTGATGCATCGTACTCGGAAGAGCCAGGCATCTGGATGGGGGGCTGCTTGTCCTCTGGAAGCAGCCACAGGATTAGAGGTGCTGTCAGTGAGGGGTGCCACCAACCAAGACACTCACCCATCACCCAGGGGCCACCAGACCAGGCCAACGCCTCTGACCTCACTCACACAACTCCGGCCTAGTGACAATCCCACAGAGACTCGCCACCACCACTCAGCCTGCACAGGACATGCCCCTGTCTGCATACCTCATGGGGGTTGAATATGAACTGCCCGGCTCTAGGGCACGTGTGAAGTAACTGTTCCCGTCACAGTCTGTTTAACCCTTTGATCCTGGCTCCCACACAATATGCCTTTCTCTTCTGGAGAGGCCCGAGCTGATCACCAGGGACTTTATCCCACCTCATAAGTTAGCCGGTCATTTAGGTTTCTGAACTTCCCCATTTGTCTTCAGACTGGGCCCGTGTCTCTCCCCTCACTCTCGTCTTGGGCCCCTCCCACTCGGGCCCTCTGATTGTGAATAGGCTATGTAGGTTCCTAGTATGGGGCCCAAGGGCCATCATCCTGACAAGGGCAGGTAGGTAGCAAGTGTGTACCTGGCTGGGTGGTGGGTGGGATGGCTGGGGCAGGCGTGGGGGCCGGGGGCGGAGCAGCAGGGGGTGGCGTGGCCTTCACATCAGCGTCCATCTGTGGCAAGGGCATCTGGGGTGGCGGCTGCTGGGCCAGGCTACTGACAAAGTCCTCGTGCTGCGTCTTGAGGGTCTGGATCTGCTGTTGGAAGGCCAGCTGCAGCGGCTGTACCGCCGATGAGTACTCGCTGATGAGTGTCGCCTGGAGAGAGATGACCAGCACTCAGGGCCCTCAGTGAGGTTCGCCACCCGGACTCCCAGCAACCCAGCCTAGGGAGACGGACGCCCTGAGCACACTCAGGGGACTGAGGCCCAGCACACAGGGGGTCACTACTCAGTAAACACATGGACACCCAAGGAGACAGCAGGATCTGGTGACCAGCAGCTTATGGCCCCCTGGTGTCGGGGACAAATGGTGGTTGGGGACCTGAGTTCAAACAGCCCCTGCCCCACCCTCCGAGGGCTCCAGGCTTTGGGACAAGGGTGTCGGGTGGTACTTATGAGGAAGCTCCCTCCACACCTGAATGTGGTGGACCCTTGAACAACCAGACCAGGTGTACTAAGAGAGCCGCATCAGCAGGAGGGGAGAAGGGACCCCAAAGTTGCTGTTCTGCACCCCTGGCTCCAGGGCCCTGGGTTCGGATGCAAATGGCTGAACCAACATCCCTGGGTGGCAGGGCCGGGTGCCCACCTGGTACTGGCCAAGCCCCAGGGCCGGGCTCTGCAGCTGCTGAATGATAGAGTCATCAAAGTAGCCATTCTTCTCCCAGAGCTGCAGGAGCTGGGGGGAGGTAGGGGGAGAGCTGGGTTAGCAGGAAGTCGGGGAGCCACATGTGCGCCCTGCCCTGCGCCACTCAGCACGCACCCGGGCAATCTTCTGCTGCTTGTCCTCCTCCACGGCCAGGAAGCTGGTGCAGTAGATGGGCACCACCACCTTCTGCAGGGCAGCCAGCAGCTCCCTCGCCTGCTTGCGCTGGCTGTGAGGGAGAGACCTTCCGCGCGTCAGGGCCCTGGCGGGACCCAGCCACATGCCTGTCAACACCACAGCTCCAGCCACCACGCCCTCTGCTGGCTGGGGCCCGGGGAGAGGCTGGGCTGGTGTGGGGGACAGCGACAGGAAGGAGAGACGGACCCAGCCAGTGGGAGCCAGCACCTATGAACTCTGCCTGGGGCAAGGGGAGGGCACGGGGTACCATGGGGCTGGAGACTGTTGCCCAGCCAGGCCTCGTCAAGGCTGTACACACAGGCCTGACACCAGCAGTGACAGGAGAGATGAGCGATGCCAAGCCACCCCTCTCACCCACCCACCCCGTCCCCCTGCTCCTGGGAGAACTCCCAGGGGAGCTGCATGAAGAACAAGGGCCTGGGCTGGCTCAGAGGGCGGGTGGGAGGCAGGCAGGGGGGCGGCCAGTGCCCCTGGAGCAGAGCCGCTGGTAACCACAGCCAGAGCGAAAGGGGCACAGCGCCGAGGAGAGGCGAGAGACAGGTCTGCAGAGTTGAAAATGCAGTGAGAGCAGAGAAGGTTCTGGACGGTGGCTTCTCTCTCAAGGGAGTTAAGTGGGGAAAGGAAGCAGCTGGGGTACAAAGTGAAGCTGAGACAGGGCAGGGCCCAGGCTGCAGATGCAGTTGCAGATGCAGTTGGAGGCAGCCCCCACCCACTGGGGGAGGTGGAACCCCCAATCGTCCTAGCTGAGCTCAGTCTAAGTGTGCACCCAATGATACCCATGATGGCTGGTCCAGATACCTGGTCTCCCTAGAGCAGTGGTTCTCAACCTTCCTCATGCTGCCACCCTTTAACACAGTTCCTCATGTGTGGTGACCTCCCAACCATGAAATTACTTTCATTGCTACTTCGTAACTGTCATTTTGCTACTGTGATGAATGGGGCGAACCCTGTGAAAGGGTCGTTCGACCCTCAAAGGGGGTAGACTCACAGGTTGAGAACAGCTGCCCTATAGCCTCTCTCAGGAACCAACAAATTGCTGGCCAATGGCCACAGGGGAACCCGGAGCAGAGCCAAGCCCGGCCGAGAGGTAAAGCTGGGGGAACAGTTGGCTCACCAGTGGTGCAGCACGTCGTTGATGAGGTAGATGAGGTGCAGCCGCAGCTCGAAGTGCGCCCCATCGGCCGTGATGCGGTTGCGCAGGTGGCCGGCCATCAGCTCACAGTGTGGTGGCGACTTGGCGTTGCTGAACATCCAGTTCTTACCAGCCTGTGTCAGCCACATAGCGAGAGTGAGCAAGGGGCCCAGCTCATGGGAGGAGAAGGCCACAAGCCCAGCGCAGGGCGCAGGGGCTCCTGACATGGGCCAGCCATGCTCTGGCACCCCGCAGCCAGCCTCACCGAGATGGCGTCCTTGGTGCACGTGTCGATGATGGGCTGTAGCAGGTTGTCAAACTCGTTCATGTCCAGCTGGGTCTCCTCCAGCAGCTTCTGCATCTGCTGCTCCACGGCGTGGGTCACAGCTGCGGTCACCTGCTCCTGCAGGGTCAGGTGGGCCAGACTATGAGGAGGGCCTTGCAGGGAGGCCCAAGGACTGCCCGGTGACGTGCTGAGGGCCCTGTGATGCACCCCCTGCCACTGCTAGAGGGAAGACGAAGGCCCAGAGGAGCACAATGTCCCTGCCGTTCACTAGGGTCGCGGGGGGGGGGGGGAAGAGGGGGTGTTTGACAAGCTGTGAGGAGCCAAGAGGGAGGCACAGAGGAGATGGGAGACCACAGCCACCACCCACCAACACACAGGGCCCTACAGCAAGCTGGGGGCTCTGGTTTACAGGAGGGACAGGGAGCCCTGGGCGCTCCTGGGACCATCTCAGGATGGGGAGGGAGCACCTATACCTGTCGCAGGGCCAGTAGGTGTTGCTCCTGCTGCTGTAGGTTCCACTGGCTCTGCTGGATGAGTTCGTCCATGGACAGGGTGCCCTGGGCCGGTGCGATGGGCGCCGTGGGGGCCAGAGGGGGCTGGGGCAGGGGAGGGAGGGCTGCGGCCGGTTCCAGTTCAGGGGCCTGCTGCTTGCAAATGACTGGGGGAGGACAATGACCCATGAGGACGGATTCCCCACAGACCTGCTCCACCAAGGGCCACTCCCGGCCCTGGCTTCCTGTTACCCACCTGTATTACATGGACCCCAGCAGGGCCCCTCTGAGCCCTTTCTCTCCCTAGAGGCCTCAGGGCTGTCTCGCCACTCCTACCCACACTGGCCTCTGAGCACACATTGTGCCCCCTTACCCCCATCCACTTCTCCCTCCCCTGGATTCGTGGGCTGAGGCTATTGGAGCAAGGGGGCCCAAACCAGCTGCTACAGCCAGCAGGCAGATAAGTGGCCACAGCACACCAAGCCAGATGAAGTTATTCAGGCCACGAATCCAGGCCGACACAGTCGGAACCAACAAACATTACAAAAGACAGCACAGCCTGACCCTACCCCAGCAACGGGTCCTGGGGCTCAGCCTCTGACCACAAGGGGAAAGGAGGGGGCACTGCGTGTGTATAAATAAGGGCCCTACGTCCACTCTAAAGTTCCTGCAGAGTTCCCCAAAGCCCTCAGGACAAATGCTAGACCCCTCAGCAGTCTAACCCCCACCCATCCAGCAGCCCTTCCTCTGTGCACTCTTGGCCCAGCCCACTCAAAGGCCACTCAAAGATTTGTCCCCTTGTCCAGGATACATACTCCCTTGTGCAAACAGTTCTTCCTCAACCACCCCATCCCAGAAGTGAGCACCCACCCTCCCCATTACAGCACCAAGCTTCAGGACAGCTCCCAGTCTCAGCCCTCTGGAGCCCCTTCACAGAGAAAGCTGGTCTCACCACCTGGTCAGTCCAGCCAGGCACTGATCCAGGGAGACTTTCCTCCTCCTCAACACCTAACTGGCCCTACTCCCCCCACACCCTGACTTACCATTGCTCACCAGGCATTCACTTCTCATTGGTCTCCCAGGCCACCCTCCACATCCTGCCTCCGAGAATGTGACATGCCACAAGCCAAACCCAGCTCTCTCATGCCTCAGACCCCCGAAGCAGCAGGTGTAGACCCAGGGAGCCGGGTGATGAGAGAGCTCTGTCCAGAAACACAGCAGCAGCAGCACACACGGCATTTAACCCCCCTCTTCAGGCAGCGGCTCCCTGCCTCACTCACACCTCACCAAGGCCCAGAAGAATCCCTGTGCCAGGGAGGAAAGCTAGCCTGGCACAGAACACCCCAGAACTCCCACTGGAGTCCCCGGGCAGTACAAATGGCAAATGTGCTTGGCTATAAACAGAAAGGTAGGAGGTTTGAGTCCAGCCAGGCACCTCAGAAAAAGGTCTGGCGAGCATCTACTTTCAAAAACCCAGCCACTGCCAGCCTATGGGACACAGTTCTACTCTGAGGCCTGTGGCGTCAACAGGAGTCAGGGCCAATGCCCAGGCAGCTGGTTTGGCCTTTGAGATGCTCCCACCACACTGGGCCTCCTGGTCCAGGGCCAGGACTCCATTGGTGTCATCGTGCCTGTGCACACTGAGCATGCAAATGTTCAGAGTGCCCACATGCTACATGCTAGAACAGGACTCCGATGCAGCCAGGTCAGCTGGATCTTCAGGGAGCTGTCCCTTTCCATTGCTCCTCTCCTTGACAACCCCCTTTGCATTCAGGAGGAGGCAGTGGTGGCTTAGGGTAGACTTCTTGACCTCCACTCAGGAAAGAGGGCAGGGTCCATTCCTGGCCAACACTCCTTATCACGCAGCTGCCACCCATCTCTTTGGGGACGCTTGCTCATTACTCTGATGCTGAACAGGCTCCAACAAAGCTTCCCGATCGAGAGGACAAGGAGAAGCTTGCCAACCGATTTCCCCAAACCCTGCGGACTACAATCCCCTGACCGCTGTGCTTAAGAATCACCACAAGTCAGGAGCCAAGGAAGACACGTACCACCTAACAACTTACAAAGGGACAGCAGGTTTACAGAGCAAGACAGGTGGGGACCAGGCCTGCCTTCAGGAAGCTCACTACCTGGGGATCACTGCACACCATCCAAAAGCCAGCTGCCCCTACCAGTCCCATCCTAGACTCTGGGAGGGCAAGGCCAGAAGAATCCGATGCCCAACTTGCTTGCAGGCACAAAAAACAAACTCAAGGCCCCGGGTGCCTCAACTACCCACCGAAAGGTTGGTGAATGAAACAAGTGGTGCCATGAAAGGCCTGGCAATCTGTTTCTGAAAGCCTAGTAAACTCTATGAAGCAGCTCTACTCCGCCCCAAAGGGGGCGTCAAGAGTTGGGCAGCAATTTGACGGCAATGAATAAGCCAAGGAGCGCTATCAAAAATCTCTCCCGCCTGCCTGGTTGCAGGTATCGGAAATGCACCAAAAGCCGGCGGGAGTGAGAGACACGGGCCCGAGCAGCGACTGTTGCAGGCATCAGTCCAGCAGCCACTACGTTCCCCTGGGGCCACCGGACGAGTCCGCTCTGGTCCAACGGATCCCGGTCCTCAATAGCGGATGCTCGACCCACAGTCCAGGTGAGGCTCCAACCACCGCGATCTCCATTACACACTGGCCCGGCAGCCTCACCGTGCAGGGATCGTGAGGACCCAGCTGCCCCGAGTCACAAGGAAAGCGAGAGCACCCCGAAAGAAGGCGGCTGGGAAGGTCCCTGAAGAGGCAGGGGCGACCCGCGCGCACCGTGGGGAGGGGAACTCACGCTGCTGCTGTTCCAGCGCCAGCTTGCACTTGTAGTAACTGTAGAACTCGCCTCCGAAAAGGAACGAGAATTTCGGGTTGTCCTTCTGCTTCTCCATCGTCATCTTTTCAAACTCGGGCCCGTTGCGAGCCACGAACTGGGCCAGCTTATCGATGACATTTCGAAGCTCCTGGTCTGCAGGGAGGAGAAAAGGCCACGCGGGACGTCGGTCGGGGCCGCTCCAAGACCTGGGGCCTGGCACTGCGCGCCCAGTCCGCCGGGCAAGGGTCCCTTGGGGCGGGCCGCGGAGAGGCCGCCCTCGTACGGGTCCCGACAGGGGCCACCCACGCGCGAGAAACGCGGGGTCCCGCGGGGAGGCCGCAGGCCAACTCCGGAGGCCGAGCCCCGCCCCCTCGCAGGCACGACGACCCCAGGAGGCGGGGCCGGGGCCAGGCGGACGCAGGGAGAGAACAGAGCAACGGTCCCCGAGTCGGGCTGGGCCTCACCGTCGGGCGGCAGCGGGATTTCCATGACTCGGGCCGCGGGGAACGTCCTCGGGCGCCTCACGATCGCCCACCAGCGCTGCCTGCGGAAGCCGGCCGGAAGTGGCGCGAGCGGGGCCGTTTACGGCGGGCCTCGTGGGCCGCTTCCGCCAGCCACTTACGGCCGTCGCCAGGAAACGACGGAAGTGAGGGAAGGAGACGGGCGCGAAGAAGGCGCCACAAGGGCGGGTGCGAGGGGAGGGGGCGGAGCCAGCGGCGCGCGTGCGCAGAACGGCCCCGGCGCCTGCGCACAGGCGGCTCGGTGGTTCGAGTGCGTCTGGCTGTCCTGACGCCGCTGCGATCTCCGGGCTGTAAGATCCTACTGGCCGCTCCGCGTCCGGAAGAGCTCCTGGGAGGGTCTGTTTCCGCCTGTGTCAGGGCCCTCCTGTCGTCCTCGCACGGCTTCGTCGAGGAAACGCCGAGCGGCGGTGCATTTCGGAGTCCTCCAGCCTGGGAGCTCCACGACTCTCCGGCGGGCTGTGCCCAGCGGTGCACGCCGTCCTGGAAAGCAAAGGCGGGTTTGGGTTCAAAGGGTTCCGCAGTTTCCGCCGCTGGAAGACGTGGCGGGCCGAGAGCCCCTCCTCACCCGTGGAATGGGCTTCCAGAACCTCCTTCTAGAAAGAAGGCCGGGAGGGGGGAGTCCATGCAGCTCGGCTGCTTTCCTGACGGTCATGACGAGTAACCCGTGCTCCTTGGGGGGAAGAGAGCACGCAGCCTTCAATGTTTGAGCAACGGAGCCAGCGGAAGTTCCTGGCCGTTAGACATTCTGAAGGTCACCGTTCTGAACCCTTTGTGGGCTCTTCTCAACTTTTTTTTTTCTATCCAAATGGATCCACATGCCCTTCTATTTTTTACAACGTTACATCTTCAAGCCAAGTGTTGGTCAAGGCCAGGAGTTGGCAGTTTTCCTCTTCAGGGGATGAAGCGCAAATATTTCGAGACGTGTTACCAAGAGGCAACATCAAGGATATTATCTAGATGATTGCATAACAGAGGCGTTCTTGGGTAATACAAACCATGAATAGCGTTCTCTGCCAACCCAAAGGCTCGACTTGCATGTCCATTTAGTGGCGGGTCAGCCTAAAGGCATATAATATAATCTCGGGAAGCCACAGGCGCAATTCTGCTCTGCCCTGTAGGGTCGCTGTGATTTGGAAATCAGCCGGATAAGCATGAGTGTTGGTGTCAAAAATTAAAAATTGGACACTGAATAAGGATGATCAAAGAATTTGTGTCTTTGAATTATAGTGTTGGCTAAGAACTTTGAAAGTACCATGAACTGCTAGAAAGACAAATTTCTTAGAAGTATAGCCAGAATGCTCCTTAAAAAGGAAAATCGTGTGACTTTGTTTCATGGGCTTTGGTCCTGTTAAAGGAGAGACGGGTCCATGGAAAAGAGCCTTATGCTTGGTAATGCAGGGCTGAGAAAAACAGGAAGACCTTTGATGAGATGGATTGACAACTAGCTGCAACAGTGGGTTCAAACACATCAACGTGAGGATGGCACAAGACCGGGCAGTGTTTTTTTGGTCATACGTTGGGTTGTAATGAGTTGAAACCAATTAGACTGTACCTCACAACAGTGACAAGAAGGTAATTTTTTTTAAATGGAGGATAACATTTTGTTTAATTGGGATTGAATGCTAGTCTTATTATCATGTTCATCTTTAAGAAACAGCCACCAATTCCAGGTCTTATAAAAACAGGAGGCAAGCTGGATATGATTTGTGGAGGCAGCTAGGCGCCAGGCAGGTGAAACTCAGCGAGCCCATTGCCTCTTGCAAGTCAGCAATTGCAGGCTCCCTGAGGAGAAGCTGTTGGGGAGGCTGGGCTTCCGTTGATGTTTGCAGGGAAAGGCCTTCGGACATTGTGGTGAGTGGCTCAGAGCCCGTGAGGGTGCATCACTGGATGTGAGGGGTAAGCACATAGAGCAGCCCAGGACTCTGCTGTGCATAGTGATAAGGTTGATTGGGAAGGCATTTTTCCATGCCAATGGAGCTCTCTAGCAATAACCTTGGGATCCAGTGCCAGTGTGCATCGGCTCCCCAAAGCCAGATTGCCTTACATTGATTCCAAAGCCTCCCCATGTGTGATAGAATAGAACTGGGCTCCTTGGGGTTTTCAGTGGCTGGTTTTCAGATCACCAACCCTTTCTTCTGAGGCACCTCTGGGAGGACTTGAATCTGACCTTTTGGTTGGCAGTTAAACTTTTTATTTGCACCACTTTGGGATTCTGGATAGACTTTTGTGAGATGAAATTATTGTGCTTATGAGGGTAAGTAAAAAAAATAATTGCTTATAAAGACATAGAAATCTTTATTGAACAAAAATATGCCGAGCTGTGAAATCATTTCTTGGCATGTCCAGCCGCTAGGGCTATATGCTTCTGAAGTTGGTTGTTTCCCTCCCTGAAGAGTTCGGCACCTGTTGATTAACGCCTCATCAGAATGGCAGTTTGGGCATCAAGGGACTCCCTCAAATCATGTGACTTTGAAATGTCCTTGGAGTTTGGGGAACTAAAAAGTCTGAACAGGCAAGATCAGGGCTGTAGGGTAGATGGGGTAAGGCTTCCAAATGCCGTTCTCATAGGCCAGCCCTGGCCACCCTCAGAATGAGTAGGTACATTGCAACTGGAAGAAGGAAACAAATCCATGGTAGCACATCTCTGGCTTTTTACCTGCACGATTTCAATTTTCTTAAAATGTACCCCTGGATCTAAAACAACAACAAAAGTTGGGGTCATCCTGTGTCCTTTTGAGTCTGAAGAGTCACTCTGGGACATCATACAGTGTAATATATGACAATAATAATTTATGAATGATGAAGGGTTCATGAGGTAGGGGCAGTGGGGGAGGGAAGGGGAAAATGAGCAGCAGATATTAAGGGCTCAAGTGGAAGGCAAATGTTTTGAGAATGATGATGGCAACAAATGTACATGTGCCTGACACAATGGATGGATGTATGGATTGTGATAAGAACTGTATGAGTCCCCAATAAAATGGTTAAAAAAAAGTCACTCTGACCTTTGGAGCTGACCTCACTGCCTTGAGTTCATCTGAGGTCTTCCCGACCTTCCTTGACCCATCTCAAACCTCACCTTATATGGAACTGCATTCCTGGAAACTTGCTGCAGTTTCAATGATTTGGGAAGGTGTCTACTTGAGTTCAGTTACAAAGTTGGTGTGCGTCCTGGCCTGAAAAATCCTGGCCTCTCCATGGCACACATTTTTTTTTTTTTTTGAGCCACCCTAACAAGACCAAACCCGGTATATTCCTGAGAGAACTTGTCTGGAGCCATCCACTGATCACAGAGACACGACTGAAGTAAACCTGTGCACGGAGGAACAAGCCCACAGTGGCAGTACCTCTTGACTTTGTATATGTATTTTTCAGGTGTTGAAACACTGTACTTATCAGATTCTTAATAGGATCAGTGAACCAGAAGAGGTTAACAAGTGGTAATTCCTAATGGCTCCAGGATTCTGTGGTGTGCATTCCCTGTTGCATCATTAAGCAAGATTAATACTGCGGACCACTTGGCTTGTTTTCACTCAAAGAGCATCTCTGGAGGAGACAGACATGTTGCTTAGTCCTGTGCCACGTCCGGAATAGGTCTGCTCAAGTCCATTGGAGCAGCCACTGTCAGTCCAACTTGTTTGAAAGTCTTACTTTTTTGGCCAACATTTGGGGAGCATGGGGCCCTTCTCCAAGGACTGGCCCCTGGTGGTCACCCGCCCAAAGTAAGCAATACGAGATATCCTGGCTCTTAAGGAACATCCTGGCTGTCCTTCCTCCAGGGAAGACTTCAGTCTTCTGGCTTCCCATGGTATACACCGTATTCTTTGCCAGTACCATAACTCACATGCATCAAGTCTCCTGGAAAATCCAGATTTTGCACACATACGAGGCGACTGAAGACTTGAGGTTCCAAGGAGCTGGTCTAACCCATAGCGACGCCATGCACAACAGAATGGAGCCGTGCCCGTCCTCACGACGGTTCCAGTGCCTCAACCATCACTGCAGCCACCTTGTCACTCTGTCTCCTTGAGGTCCTCTTCTTGGCTACGCCTCCACCCGACCTGCCACGATGTCCTTCCCCAGCGACTGGTCTCTCCTGACAACCCGTCCAAAGGACCCTACTCCTCAAAGATGTTGCACAAGCAACCGTTTCTCTATGTCTTGTGCTGAGTCCAAGGGAAGTCACGCTGAGCATTGCTTGCCTTCATGCCTTCCAACATGCTACATAGGACATCCGTTATCTGCAGTGTCCAAAGTGCCTTTCATCTGAGACACAGGCCAAGCCCAGCCTTGTTTTAGAGGCCAAAGCAGAACCCCCTGGTGGTAAGTGATAGCGAGTTGGTGGAAACGGAAGATCCTGCGGGTTCTCTAAAAACCTAGGGACTACAAACAAGCCAAGGGCAGGGGAGCTGGCTGCTGAGGGGATCCAGCTAGGGAAGCACATGGGGAGAAAGGTTCAAGTCATGTGCAAACTGCACCCCCCCCCCCTTTGGTCTCACACGTGCTTTCAGAAATGGGTGCTACGTGCTGGGTCTGGGAGCTCAGGACCATAGTCTCGGGACACAAGGGTCAATGGCCTAACATTGACCCTTACCCACAAAGAGAATGATCTACATTCCATCTTGGTGAGTAGCGCCTGGGGTCTAAGGTCTCCCTCTCCATAGCAAATGAGTGATGCCAAGGGCATATGGAAGCAGTCCATTGGACTAACGATCTATGAATATCAGCCTCCAGGACTCTGAGACCACAAGAGCTCAATGGTGTCCAGCTACCACGACCAGTGTCTCTGAACGAGGTCACATTACAAGGCCCTGAGTAGAGGGGAAGAAAAAGGTAGAGCCAAACTCAAAAGTCATAGAAGAGACCAACCAGGCTTGTTTACTGGTCGGATGGAAACTGGTGGGACCCAGAGACTGGCCCTGAAGTCACCCCTTCAAGTCTGGAACTGAACTTGCCTCATGGCTTATTGTTTTTAGCTCAACAAAGGCAGGTCTGTAAAGGAACAGTGACACCAGTGGGAAGGTATGCGTACCTTGGGATGATCATGCCTTTTGAGAACCAAGCATTTACCCAGGACAGCATTCAGTGAGTGAGGCTGGAAAGGAAGAGCAAAGGGGACACGTGGTGGTAGTCTGAGGGGATGACGATCAATGACCTGAGAGAAAATGTGTGTGAATGGAATGGAAAACTGATGATCTGTAAACCACCCAGTTCACCATCAAATGGTTCCAAATTTTCTAAATTAAAAGAAACTGCTGGGTCCTATGATGTTCCCTGCAAGCAATCACAGATGGATGATGGTAAATGGCTTAGATGTGCAGCTGTCGGGGTTACATGGAAATCTCAGAAAATTCCTCTAATGAGAAACTGCTAAGTCTCTCTCTCTCACACACACACAATATAGGTGAAAATATTTAGAATGTGGGGAAATGTTTCTAGCATATTCCTCTTTTTATAAAAAGTGCGAACTATATGTGCGATGAAGAAAAAGCAACGACTAAAACTCCCCAGAGGCCACCTGGTTGTCTCCCTGGAACTGGGTCTTCACAAGCATGTGGACAGGCCTCAGTCCCCCATGTGTGCAAGGGTCCGTCTGGGGTCGAGTTGCGTCCCCATATTACAGGTCTGGCTCACTCGGCACAGGAATGGTCTGAATTGGGAGCCCCGTTGGCACAGCAGTTAAAGCACACACCCCTGATGTCAGTCCCAACACGGGCTCTACAGGACAGCACCTAGGGTTTTAGGGCTCTACTCTTCATGGAGAAAGGATACCTCCTCTTTCTCTGGGGGTTTCGAACCACTGATGTTTTGGTTGGTCCATTGCCTAACCCATTGAGCCACCAAGGCTCCTGAGTTAGTTTTTATTTTGCTTCAGTGACTGCCCCAAACTTTAAAGAAATATTTATTTTAAAAGGTAGTGGAGGCCTGAAGAGATCCTGTCACATTTGGCCTCAGTAAAGCCAACGCCTGTCACTGAACCCAGCAGTGGTCAGCTAGCTGATGCATAGCCACCTCCAAATCCCAAGATGAAACCTGTTGCCCTCGAGTGTGCTCGGCTTGTGGTGACCTGGGAGCAGGGTAGGACTCCTCCTCCACAGGCCGCGAGGCTATAATCTCAGTAGAAGCAGCGGCACCAGGCCTTTCTTTCGTGGTGCAACCGGGTGGGCTTGAACTGTCTACCTTTTGGTTAGGAACCAGTTGCAAACCATCTGTGCCACCCAAGGACTTGAAGCTCAGTTGGCTTCTAGTCTTGACTCAGAGGATATAGGAACGGAGGTCCTGTCTCGGCGGGAGGGAGGCTGGGCCTGGCCACGCTGGAGGGTCCTTGTCCTAGACCAGGGGTGGGGTGGGGGCTTTTGTCTGCCAAGAGCCATTTGAATATTTCTACTGTCATCCACAGACCATACTGGGCGAACATTTCACGAACTCCCCAAGTGCCATGACTACGGAGCCTGGCGGCACAAGGTGATGAGGGGCTGCTAACCACGAGATTAGCCATTGGGAACTGTCAGCTGTCCTGAGAGGAAAATGGGGGTTCTACTTCTGTAAAGAGGGACCGTCTGGGACACCCACAGTCCCCGAGCCGGCACCGACTCCATGGTAGAGTGGGTCATATTATAGCATCGTATGAGGGACACAGCTACACTGAAAGCCGAGGGCCCTGAGAGGGCTGGGCCCCACTTCCTGAGACTTGGCATGAATGGGGTGCTCAGTCCCTGAGCCCAGCGTGGCTGGAAGGAGCGTGGAGGGCACGTTCGCCAGCAGAGGCCAGTACTGCTCTGTCCCTCCGTTGCTGGAAGGCGGATCTCCGAGGAGAGGGATTTAGGGGAAGAGGCTTTGGAGTTGGGCTTGTGAGCTCCGAGAATGGCCTTCACTCCCCTTGAGGGGCCTCATCCTCTTCGCCTGCAAACCACTCACTGCCATCAAGGCCATTCTGACTCCCGGTGACAAAGCTTCGCAAAGCAGCGTGGGAAGGCCTGTGGGTAAAGTCCACCACCTAGTCTGGCACAGGCTGCTGTCAGCTGTTAGCCCCGAGTCACCGCGCCCACGGTCGGCAGGCCTTTCTTCCTGGTGCATCTTCGCTGGAAGTCCCACCAAAGCTGCCCGGCATCGCATCACACCCATGTGCGAGGCTCCGGTGACAGACACGTAGTGGCCGGGGACGGAACCCGGGTCTCTGGTACAGAAGGTTTGCGTGCTACCACACTCCTAGCCCATCATGGCCCCTGACACACGGTACAGCTGGGCTTCATCTCCATTCTACCATCAGAAATCAAGTCAAATGACACATGCCCATTTTTGGTTTAAAAAAAAAAAAGATGGATGCCACACACCCATAAGAGGCCATTGAAAAGTGACCCCCAGGGTCTTTGCTCTTCTGGCCTCCCGTCATACTTTAGGGTGCTGGGGTGCACTCGCCAAAGACGGGGTCACCAGGACCACGAAGCCTGCGCTGACAGACGAGCCAGGCGCGAGTCCCTGGAGACCATGGTTTATTTTTGGTAAATGCCATCAGTAATGTACACAGCTTCCCCCAGAGGCCCAGTCTGCAACAGGGGCGTCTCAGAAACAAGTGACAACAGGAAGAAGGCAAGCCGCCATTTCCAGCCCTTTAATAACGAATGCTCTTCTCTGCCTTTGAGGCTCTCCGACCTTGGGGTGTCTGTCAGCTTCCATCCCAGGACCGGTAACAGGGCCAAGCACAGGGGGACACTCAGGAAGTTCGGCTGCTTCCTCACTCCGGTACCCAGGGCTTGTCTTCGTAAGAGGGGCTGTTCTCCTTGGAGTAAACCCAACACGGCCCGGCTGTGCAGCGGCTGGGGCGCACGGAGAGCCTGGTGTGCACAGCAGCACTGCTTCCGGCCGCTTTCAGGCCTGTGACCATTCAGAAGACCACCAGGCTTCTCGGGTGGCTGGGAGGGTTTGAACTGCCAACCTTCAGGTGAGCAGCTGAGCACACAGACATGGGCGCAACTCGGGGACCCCTTCCGTCCCTGATGACAGAGACCAACACTGAGACCCCAGTGCCCTCGAGTCCCCTCTGACGCATAGCGGCCCTAGCGGGGTTCCAAGTCTCTCTCTCAAGGAGCAGCTGGTGGGTTTGAAGCACCAAGCCTGAGGCTAGCAGCCCAACGCCTCACCCTCAGCGCCAGCAGAGTGGGCTCACAGCAAGTGCTCACAAGGACCACACTGAGTCCCCCAAGAGTGAGCACCAACACTGCTCACAAACCTCAGGTTCCTCTTCTGGGTGAGAGTCTGTGTCCCAGGCTAGGCCAGGCCTCAGTGGGTGGCCGCAGTCCCCACTCTGAAATCCAGACAAGGGTGCAGATGCGGCTTTGAGTGTGGGGCAGGGCCTGTCTCAAACATCCGCCTTTCAATCGGACAGACAGGTCAAACCCGATTGTCACACAGTTCCAGTGTATGTCCTCACCGTCAACAGATCCGTACAGAATGACAGATCCCGTCCATTTGTTTATGAATCAGAAACACAGGCAGTGACTCCTCCCCCACCAGCAGGGCTGGGGTCAGAAAAGGAAGCTCGGGGTCGATGCACACGTTCAGACAGGCTCCGGGGCTCTGTTCACCCCCAGCCGAGGCGCATTTCACCTCGAAGCTCCGCGATGATGGGAAAGAGAGAAGCGATGGCCGGCCGGCAGCATGGGCGGTGCCCCACAAAGCCAGCTGCGGGAAGGGCCCAGGCAGAGCTTGCCCCAAATTCAGCCTTGCAGGACTGGGGCTCCCCAGGCAGCACAGGAATTACCGCCAAAGGGGGAACAGAGGGGTCAAAGCAGATGGACCAACAGAGGGCTCTGGAAGGAGGGGCTGTGAAGCCCCCGGGGAGCCTCCCCACCCCCGCAGCAGCCCACTCACACCAAAGGAAAACTCCAATGAGGGGCTGTGGGGCTGAACAGAGCGGAACCATCCAGCCTTTTCTGGGATGTCACTTTCAGAGAAAACCAGCGCCAGACCTGGCCGCCTAGGCACGGTGGGCTGGCTACCAACCAACTGCCAACTTTTCCATTCACTGGGGGGCACACAAGGAGGCGCCCAGCTCACGCACGAGCACCGAACTCAAGCTTTCCAACGCCAGGAGGCCCTGGGAGCTGCAGACAGTGAAGCGAGCGCTGGGCCACTCGCCAAAAGGTTGGTTGTTCAAACCCACCCAGAGGTGTCTGGGGAGACTGGCCTGGTGACCTGCTTCCAAAAGGTAATAGCCTGAAAGCCCTGTGGCGCAGAACCGACAGCAGCGGAAGACAATAGGGAGGCACACGCATGTGTGTAAAATGCCACAAAGAAACCGCCAGGAGTGATCTGAGCGGGACACTTACCAGTCAGGGGAGAGCCACTGTCACAGCCGACACCCACTCTCCCCGAGCGCCAGCACCTGGGGACGGTGCCCAGCCAAGAAGGCCTCCCCTCTTGGAAGACTCCACACTGGCCCTCAGCATACTGGGGTTACCCCCACCACCTCCACCGCCCTCGTCTTCCTGATTACATGATTCCAACAAACTCAAACTTCATTTTGGCCAAAGCCAAGCCTCGCTAGGGCTGTCCCCTTTCTCCCCGTCCAGGACATGATTCCCATCCAGACAGAAAACGCAGGGCCAGAAAAATGGGGGCCACCTTCCCGATTCCTTTCCACGTTCCAAGCACTAGGGTCATTCGAGAGGAGCTTTGCTTCCCGCTCGGCCTGGAGGGGCAGACAGGCTCCCCGTAGGAACCGTTCTTGTAAAAAGGGGGGTTTCCCACCTACAAGCCCGGCCTCAAGGTCCCCCCCATGAGGACAGGGCATAAAAACACACAACTATAAAATGTTCTCTAAAAAAAAAAGCAAGCCCCTCCCACCAACCGGGCCACCCCGGGGAGACGGAGCCCCACTAGAAGACAGGACAGGGATGACAGAAACAGCCTAAGCCCCCTGCATCCTTTTCTCCCCAGAGACCCCCCATCTTGGGTGCTCCCCCACTTTTGGCTGGGGCACAAAGGATGGGGTGGGGTGCAAGCAGCTTCCTTACTCCCCAAATCTGGGCCCCCGCCAGCTCTGCCTGAAGCAGGTGCGGGAGTTGACGCTGACCCTTCTCCACAGCAGCCGTTGGCCAGTCGTCATTGCAGAGGGACCGTGGGTGCCGGGAGACCAGTCCCTCTGCTGCCGGAGGTGCTGTCCGGAGGTGCTGTAGTAATGCATCCAGGAGCTCACTCCACCCCTGGCCTGAGCCAGTCCGGTAATGCCTCAGCCCTGCAGGTCCTCCCTCTGCCCGCAGGTGTAGAGAAGGCCAAGGGGACACCACGGTCTGACACTGTCCCTTCAGCTTTGAGTTACTGGGTGTCAGGCGTTTTCCGTCCTGCTTGGGGCAAGGGAGGGCCCTGTGTGCCCGACTCTACACATCGTAACGGTTCAAACTGTACGCGTTGGGGTAACTCTGCCTGCTGTACTGGAAGTGATCTGTCAGGACGTTGTTGCGGCCGTACTGGTAGTCTGTGTGCTGTGGGGGGAGGAGGCCGTTCTGGGGCTTCTCCAGCATGCCCCGGGGGTACTCCTTGCCGCTCAGGTCCCCTGCAGTGATGGGGAGGAGGTGCTTCCTGGCTTGCTGGTTGGCATCGTACTTGGTCTGCGGGGGTTAGAAAGAGCAATGAAAATCCACCCAGCTCAAAACGTGCAAGACGAAAAAGAGGAGCCACCCAATCCAGAAATGGGCAGAAGCCTTGCACAGACGTCTCAACCAAATGTCAGCCCAGGGCCCAGAAGCACCTGCACAGGTGCGTTGCATCGAGAGCTATAACCAGTGCTCGCTTCGGCGGCACATACACTAACATTGGAACGACACAGGGAAGATTAGCATGGCCCCTGCGCAAGGATGACACGCAAATTCGTGAAATGGGAGCTACAACCAGCCCAAGCCAGACCCACTGGCACCCTGGAGCTGTTCCGACTCATGGCAACCGATGGAGGGTTTCCAAGAGCCTAAATCTCTATGGGAGCAGCCTCAACGTGCTCCCTTGGGAGTGGCTGGGGGGTTTGTGCGGCCGACCTCGTGGTTAGCTGAGGGAGGCACAAGTGAGATACCACCCAACTCCTATTAAAACGGAAATGATAAGAACAGGTGATGGGGCAGAAAAGCAGATGTTGGTGAGGTGGTGGAGAGACTAGAACCGCATCCCCGGCTGCTGGGAACGTAAATCAGGACAGCGGCTGTGGAAGAGCTTGGCGGTTCTTCCAGAAGCTGAACAAACAAGAACTTGACAATTCCGCTCTCGGCATCTACCCACGAGCAGTGAAGTCAGGAACGCACGCAAGTTCAGGGCAGCACTTCTCACAACGGCCACAAGGTGGGGACCACCGAGAGGCCCACCCACAGGGGCGCGGATGAACCTGGTGTGGACCCTCCACCTGACAGAAGGGTCCTCAGCCGGCAAGAGAAATGAAGTCTGGAGCCCCGCTACACAGCAGCAGCTGCACCTTGACCCCGATTCGGAGTGAGACAAGCCAGCTACAAGAGCACATGTGCTGCCTGGGCCCATTCCTGGGCCCATTCCTATTCACTGGGGCCGAGTGGGTGTTGAGAGTGGTGGCGGCACAGCAGGAGCAGTGCTGCTGGCATGGTTAAGCTGTTTCCGGGCTCCTCATTTCAACCCACGCAACCTTCCAGGGATGCCCCTCTCCACAGCGCGAGGCTTGGGGCTAGGCTAACCAACGAACTGTGGAGCATTTGAAGGCGACCGCAGGTACCTTAAAAAAACCCCAAACCCTGACTCATGGGGGCCCCAGCCGTCCTCCACAAGATTCCCTCCAGAGACAGGCGGCCGGGTTTTTCTTCCAAGGCCTTGCTGGGTGGATGGGAATGGCTAAGCATTTGGTTAGCAGCCGAGAGCAAAATGGGATCTTTCTAGGCAGCTGGTGCTTGACTCCTGTCAGGTCAGCTTTGACACGTGATGACACCCCGCTCCCCTGCCCCCCACATGTTAGCTGAACTGCCCCGCCAGATGTCATCTTTTCTTTCACAGAATGGTTGGCTGGTGGGGACTTGAACCGCCAACCATTGGATTAGCAGTGGATCCTCTGCACATACACACCAGACTCAATGAGGCCTTTGCAAGAAGGCTGAGGAGAGAGACCCCTGGCATGCCACCCTGGCACCCCTGGGGCTACAGCTCACCTGTGTGAGGGGGATGAGCCCAGGGCCCCGCCCCTCAAGAGCACTGCCCAGGCTGCCTCTCCCTGGCTCACCTTGTTGTACAGGAAGACGCCCAGGATGGCCGTCATCATGCCCAGCACGTTGGTGCTGGTGACCGGGTTGCGCAGCATGATGAGCGACACGGTGATGACCATGATCCTCTTGGTGGCGTTGGCGACCGAGTAACTCAGGGGGCTGATGAGGTTGAGGATGCTGAAGGCGATGACGTTCTGGGCAAAGTTGCAGAAGCCACTGATGGCCAGCAGCAGAAGCGTCCAGGGCCACTGGGAGACATAGGCCTGCAGGAGGGGGACAGGATGGCCACTCAGGGATGGGGACAGCATCACAGCCTAAAACCAGGCTGGGGACAGGGAGTGGGTCCCGGGGCAGAAGGCTGCACCACGTGAACAGGGCTGCAGGGAGCTGCGAGGTTTGAATGGCGGCTGTTCCGGAAGCCGATGGCAAGCCCTTCTGTCCAGGCACATTTCAGAGCAGCCCAGCACCAAACCCTCTGCACCACCTGTGACCTTCCGGACCCTTCACGGTGGATGGAATCACAAAACAGGAGACTTGAAGGCCGCCCCCTGCCCCCTTCCCCCTCCCCCAAGTGTCCAGAGGCGGGCCTGTGAGCAGCTGCCTTAGGTCAGCTTTGTGGCTGGTTCACATTCCACAGGAGGGGGAGGGGCTCCTGAGTCCCAGGTGTCACAAACATGCCCTGGGCCCAGCTGGACCACTTTGGGTTAAACTGTCCCCAAAGGCGTACTAGGACCCTAACTCTCAGCCACCTCTGGCCTAGTTCCCTGGGGAATAAGCATCTCTTTGTTATACTCCAGAGGCCACACTGCAGGGTGTCTTAGACCTAATCACTTTGAGGTGAAAAGAGACATGGAAGCAGGGAAACAAGTGAGGGGAAAGACCAGACGGAATGCCAGGTGTAGCTTGCCACAGCACACCAAGACTGCCAGAGAGGCTGAAACCAGGCCCTTCCCTGAGCCCACAGACCGTGTGTTCCCCAAGAGTCTGGCTCCAGATTTGGATTTCCAGCCTCCTAAACTAGGGGGAAATGGATTTCTGCTCTTTAAACGATCCCTGTGATGGCTGAAGTTGCATGTCAGTTTGGCTAGGATTCTCAGAGGTTTGACGATCGCGATGCAGTGATCCATCCTATGAGATCGAATACAATGTAATCATCCTTATGACCAACTCTCCTGTGGGTAGTCCACCAGTTACAAGGGTTTACTTGAAGGTGTAACCTGCGTCCAGGATATAGGGAGGCCCTTTGCTTTATGTGCACCCAGCATCTGACTGTCCACATTGTCTGACCCTGGTGCTCGGGCTTGAGCCACCAGCCTGCCATACTACCTGCCAATCCGGGGAGTCAACCTCTGCGGCCCGACTGAGCCGGCTTGGATTTCCTGACCTCTGCAACCGACCTGACCATCGTGGGCTCGTCAGCCCCTGCACCTTTGTCAATGAGAAGTTTCCAGCCTGACATCTGACCTATGAACTTGCCGGCCTCTCCAACCACGTGAGCCATGTCTCTGACACAAATCAATTTCCCTCTCTCCCTCACGGTCATCGAGTCCACACCAACCCCCAACCCTGCCCCGAGACGAGACGGTAACTTTTTTTTTTTTTATCTTCAAGAAACTGTAACGTAGAAAGCCCCATCTTTCTCCCTCGGAGCGGCTGGTGGTTTTGAACAGCTGACTGTAATGAGCCTACGTACAAGAGAACTCTGCCTGGCCCTGGACCATCCTCAAAATTGCTATGCTTGTGTCCACAGCGGCCACTGCGTCGGTCCACCTCGTGGAAGGTCTTTCTCTCCTTCGAGAGCTCGCTACTTTAGCAAGCATGGGGTCCTTTGGGGAAGCACGGGAGATGAAGTCGGGCCATTCTTACTTCTAAGGTGCGTTCTGTCAGCACCGCCACCAAGACAGATTTGTCTGTCCTTCTGGCAAGCCCACCGTGCTTTCAGAACTCTGTGACGTGCACACACACACACACACACCGATAAGCTTTGCAGGGTCTGTTTCTCTACAGAACCCAGTGGAAGGCACACACCCACTTGTGGTGCTTCTGATGCAGCAGCTCCCAGAGAGCAAGACACCATCTGCACAGCAGGGCAGGCTGATCCCTGGGCTTCTTCCGCTCTACCAAGTCTCAAAGCAAACAAACAGAAAAAGAGGGTGTCGTTACCAGCGAGTGGAGTCACCTTCTGGCCTCCACTGGTGTGAGGTTGTTCTGACTATGGGGTGAGGGTGGGGGCAGTGGCTAAGCCAGGAAATCACAACCGGGAATATCTGGGCCGTAATTCTCCCCACCGTCTGAAGCCCAGAGGGGAGGGCAGCAATTGCTCTGCGGGCCGAGGGCCGCGCAGCCTTGAGACCAAGTGGTCGAGTCTGGGGAACCAGGCCACAGCCCCCTGCGGCTGCCGGTGCTGCTCCGTTCTTCTAGATCAGACGTCGGCAAACTTTTAAGACCGAAGAACAAATCCTATTCCTCACAGCAATTTTAAAATGATCTGAGTGCTATCGATATATTCTGACCAACAAATAAAATCACCAGGAACTGAATAGCACCTTTCATCTTTTTTCAATTCTACGTCCCCAAAGAGCCACATATGGCTCGAGAGCCGCAGTTTGCTGGCCCATTCCAGATCATAGGTCCCAAGCAATCTTAATGGCTAGTGCCCCCTTTCAGAAAAATAATTACTCAGCACCCCTCTCCCCAGTCATTCAAAACGTTTGTACTGTAGCCCACAATTCAGGATGAAGTGCAGGTATGTGTGTGCACTGAAGCCTCGCTGGGTTGTCCCATCACCTGCCGGGGGTAGTATCACCTGCTTTGGAAACACTGTCCAGGACCCTCAGAATTCTCCCTGCAGTTCTACCGCTGCCTGGGCTAATGGAGGGAAACTATCGATTCAACAGAATTTGGCCACCCAGCCTTTGTCATGTCGACAGTTCTGGGCCCCCAGGTTCGAGGTCTCAGCACTAAAAAGACGTAGTTCCCCCTCTTTCAGGTTTTCATTTCGGACGAGAAATCCCACTGGCGTTCTCCCACAGATACACACCTCACTGCTCGCTGGCTGCTGATAAAGTTTTTTTTTTTTGGTCTTTGGTTTTCAGAAGTCTGACTGGGATATGTCTGGATGTGAGTCTATCTTGCTTGGAGCTCGACCCTTTGACCTGTCGATACGTGAGGGCTTCAAAAAGCTAGTGGGGAAAATTCCACTCTTTTCTTTCCACTTCTCCATGACCTTTTTAAAGTCCTTTTGTCCGGGACCTATTGTTGACGGGCAGCACTCTTTCTGTCCTCCCTTTGGGGCAATTTCAGAAATGCCAGAGGCCTGGCTGTGAGCCAGCAGGCTCTGTTCCTTATCTTTTGATGGGAAGATTATAGCCCTGGAAACCTTCTGGGGCTGGAGCCTACTGTGTGAAGGGGTCCCTGTGACCGGGTCCCTCTGAGTTCCAGGTGTCACGTGGAAGTGGAAGTGAGTCCTCGTAGTCAGGTGGTGCTGCGATAACAAATACAACACAAGTTGGTGGCTTTACCAAACGGGCATTCATTCTTTCACAGCTGGGGGGGCTATCCAGGGGGTTCAAGTTCAAGGGAACGTCCTCTCCGTGGACTCTGGGAGAGGCCCTGGTCTCACTAGCTTCTGATTCTCAATTCTTCGTTGGCCTCCGCAAGACACCTGCTGTCCTTCCCTTGCACGTGCCTGCTTCTCTGCTCCATCCACTCTGGAAACCGGAAGGTGTGGGACCTCGGTGGTGTCTCAGCTTCTGCGCTGGGCGGCTGAGCACATGGTGAGCAGTCTGAACCGCCGGTTGCTCTAAGGCAGGGCGATGGGGCTTTCTGCCCCCCTGAGGATGGACAGCCTTGGAGTCACGCAGAGCTTCCACCTGGTCCAAGCGAGTCCCTAAGAGTCGGAGACACCTCGATGGCAGCATATGGGTGGTGTGCACTAGCATGATGAAAGAAATGTGTGATGACCCGAGAACTACCAGACAGGGGCCCGGGGACCAAACTGGCGCTGATACCACCTGCCCAGTGCAGGGCTGCCGCAACCTTCCAAGTGTTTGGGAAGCAGGGTCTGTGCGGCGTCATCAAACGAGAGGGGCCTGTCACCGGCAGGAAAAGCAATGGCCACCCAGGCGACTGACACCCCTGGTGCCCCAACCAAGTATACTCCACCCCGGGGGAGGTACAGCGCTTCCCCAGACAACTAGGACTAGAGATAACATACGGCCCAGCCACCACGCCCGCCACATGCCCTAGAGCAGTGGTTCTCAACCTTCCTCATGCCGTGACCCTCTCACACAGCTCCTCATGTGGGGGTGACCCCCAACCATAACATTATTTTTGTTGCTACTTCATCACTGTCATTTTGCTACTGTGATGAATTGGGCAACCCCCGTGAAAGGGTCTTTCGACCTCTCAAAGGGGTTGCGACCCACAAGTTGAGAACCGCTGCCCTAGAGGAACAAGGAATGGACAGACGCACACGCATGCTCATCGACGCCCAGGTCACCACAGCACAGGGCTGGAAACCCCCAACGTCTCTGTCGGTGGTGGAACGGGGTCAACACACCCTGGTCTGTCCGTACCGTGGACCACTCCACAACACCAGGACCTGAGCAGTGACGGATCCGCCACACACGTCACCACAGGGATGCAAGAGGACGCCCCTCTGCGGAGCAAAGGGGCTCAATCCCACCCAGACTATCAGAGACCCCGATGAGAAAAGAACACATGGGTGTTCACAGCCAAAGCAGCAGCCGTTGCTGATTATGGAGACGCAGGAGGGGGGCGGGCGGGGGCTGATTAAAAGCAAAGAGAGACAGTGACACACAGAACATACGTAGTTACCAGGTACACAGACAGTAACAGATAGGTAGGAGCATGGATGGGAAAAAAAAGTTGACACAACAAAGTTGCTCACGAGGGAACTGCTAGCCCTCCACACAGTGATTGGCAGACTCCCTCCCACCGCACCCCCCACAGGGGCAGCCAACCCCGGGTGGGAGACAGGAGTCCCATGGGCCAGGAGCCTGCAGGAAAGGCTGCCGGGCTGAGATGGGAGACTGCAGATGGCAATCAGTCACCTGTGCAACAGATCCACACATGCCCACGTGGGGGCACAGAAAGAAGGCATCCTGAGAGAGAGGGCAAAACAAATGCCCCTAGACCCACCTCTACCCCTGGTTATCATCTGAGCTGAGGTCCAAGTGCCTGGCTGTGACAGTGGTAGATAAGAGGAAATGGCTAACGCCTTAGACTACCTCCATCATCTCCTATTTCAGGGCCGCCAACGAGTCCTGGTTGATGACAGAAAGTCCTTCCGAGAAAGGTAACAGCTAAACCACAAGGAAGGGACTCGAGCAGGCCGGGCCTGTTTCCGTGTCCATAAAACAGAGGCCACGTAGGAGACTGTGGTGAGTCAGGCAGGCGGAGGCCGAGACCGGATTCTGTGCGCCCAGAAGCCGTCGAGAGAGAACTTGCAAGCAATCCAGCCCTAACCCGCAACCATCCAGTCGATCCGACTCGCGGCTTCCCCCATGGGTCGAACTGAGTGAGACTCGGCTCCCCAGGGTTGTCAGCGGCTGTGGGTGGATGGAAGGTTGGAACCTGGCTGACCCAGCTGGTTGGTGCGACACTTTGCCAACAGGCTGGCAGCTTGAACCCACGCAACCGGTGCAGGAAGAAAGGCCTGGCAATCTGCTTCAGAAGTGGATGGCTATGGCTGCTGCCAAGTTGGCTCTGACGCTCAGCGACCCCACCTGTGCGGCTATAACTGCTTGCTCTGTAGGGTTTTGGAGGCTGTGGCCTTTTGGTAGCCGATCGCCAGGCCTTTCTTCCGCAGCACCACAGGGCAGGTGCAAACCGTAACCGCGAGGCGCAAGTCACTGAAACAAAGTCAGTCGAGTGTCAGAGGCCAAGATGGACCAGGCCAACCTTGAGCTGGGGACCACCCCCATCCCCACAAGAGAGAGACTCTGGAACCCACTGGGGGCAGGGCAGGGCAGGGGCCAACTCACCAGGTCACTGCTGACCAGGAAGGTCGAGAGGTCCACCAGGACCCAGGTGGGGATCATGAAGAAGATGGCGTGGCCACCCAGGATGTTCAGCAGCCGGAGGTGGTGGATCCGGGAATCTCTCAACACCTGATGGGAGAGGATAATTCTGGACAGGCTGGTCAACACTACCCACAGAGAGGGGCTCTCACACCCCACGCACAAGCCCGGGCGCCCAATGCCACAACCAGACCTCTGTGTGTAAGACACACAGCACACGCTGACACGAGCTGTTGCATAAAGGACCAGGAAAACAAAAACCCAAAACATACAAACCCCAAACCAGTAGCAGTCAGTGCTGGTGAAGCGGCAGACAAGGGGGCACTCTTACATCGTGGATATATCGGTAACACCGATCTCAACCCAAACCAGGCCTGCCGAAGGAAATAACCTGAGAAGCAGGAAAATGTCCCCCACAAAGCCGCTCCTGACTGCGCTCATGATAACGGACGCGTTCCCAGCTGGGGACTGGACCGCATGTATTACGGTAATGACGGCGGTTTAAGAGCCCTCACTTTTAACGACACAGGGCAGTGCCGGGCCCTCACACTAAGTGAACAAAGCAAGGGTTTCAGAAACACACCGGCTCCTCACGTATCCACTGTCCTGTCATCTGATATCTCGCAGTTACGACAACAGTCAAAAATCCCCTGTCCGACTACTTTGCACTTGAACGTGATGTCCCGGCTGAGGTGGGGCGAGGCCAGCTGCGAGGATGAAAGTTGTGTGTCCACATGCGGGGCCGCAATTCTTGATGGCCTGGCAGGCAGTTCTCTAAGGATGAGGGTGCTGACTCACAGCGACCCTGTGGGGCAAGGCAGGACTGTCTCTGTGGTTTTCCAAGACGGTTCGCCTTTTATGGGCACAGGAAACCCCATGAAGCGACTGGTGGTTTTGAACTGCTGACCTTGCAGTTAGTAGCCCAACGCATAACCACCATGCTACCCGGGCTTCTACCTGCGCACAGTAGGTCCGAAGTGATTTCTGAGTTGTCATTTTTCGCTTCACGTTGAGCACAACGCAGAAACACACCGACGACTTCGTCCATGAAAGGCCAGCGCAGGCTAGCAGATGGGCAGTGGGGCTTTTCCCGTGCCCACACAGCATGCTCCAACTGGCTCCGCCCTCACCAGCGCACCCCACCCTAGCACACACAGCCAACGACCACGCGTACCTTTTTGGAGAAGATATTCTGAAGCGAGAAGCACAGGGTGGCTGCCAGTGCACTGAGGAGTCCCCACATGTCGAAGGACAGCTCTGTGACAGTGGCCAGCAGGACACCACTGATGATGGGGATGAGGGACAGGTACACCTGTGGAGGGAGGCGGAGCTGATGGCAGGACCTGACCCAAACCTTAGCCACTGACTCCTCCTCCACATCCCTCTTCGGAGAGCTGTGACAAGGATGCAGGGCAAGGCAGGTGCAGATAGCTGTACGGTGTGACGCAAGGCTGTGTAACCACCCAGACACAACTCAAACCTCACCCACCCCCCCTGCCCCGAGGGGTCCCATTGGCACTCCTAATTGTCATCAAGTCGATCCTGATTCCTGGCAGTCAACCCCATGGCAGTCGGAGCAGAACTGGGCCCAATGGATTTTGGGAAGGAAATCACCAGGCCTTTCTTCTGAGGCACCTTTGGGCAGACAAGATTCTCGAACCATTCAGTTAGCAGCTGAGGGCTCCTCCTCCTGACAGAGGTTCATCAAGTCTCCATTCCTTCTCACTTCAAGGAGCCCTGGTGGCATCGTGGGCTAAATAAAGCCTTGGGCTGCTAACCGTAAGGTCAGCAGTTCGAATCCACCAGATGCTCAACAGAAGAACGCTGCAATGCTGTAGTCTCAGAAATCCGCAGATGCCGTTCTATCCTGCCCCACAGGGTCGCTGGAGTTGTAAGCAACTCTGGCAGTGGGTTTGGCCCTCTTACCCCGGGTCCTTGAAACACACCCATTACCCCAGGCTGGGTCATGCCCCACCCCCACCCGCTCCTCCTTTCCTCTCATCCTTCAGGTCTCAGTTCCACAACACTCCAGGGGGACCACCCCCCCTGCCGCCTGTGTAGCTCATTGTGGCCCTGCGCTCCGGCTGACACAGCCGTCAGGAGCTGTCACCCCATGCACATCCAGCAGGACGCAATGCTGTCCAGCTGGTCCTGGGCCACCTCCAGGATGGAGGGATGATGGAATCGTTGGGATCTATTGGACTTTCATCCATGCATTTTGGGAAGTTGATCACCAGGCCTTTTTTCATTAGTCTAGAACCGCTCCTAAAACCTGCTCAGCATCCTAGTGATACGTAAGCCTCCGCTGGACAGACAGTGAGGGAGGAAGTGACGTCCTGCCATCAGATGTGGGCCTTCTGTGTGGCAGGTGGGCATTTGCCGAGCCAGCACTGTCCCCAACTTTGTTGATCCTCATTGGATGGGTCCTCTCCAGGCTATTGGTCACTGCTCTGCCCTGGTACCAGCACAGGGTGGGCACTCCAACTGCTGGATGAACTCGGTACCTGGGGACAGCCTGCGGTCCCGCCTTCCTGTGTGAATGCCCCCTGAAGCCTCCTGAGGGCAAAGCAGCTCAACTTCCAGGCAAGAGGGCTCCACTCCCAAGCCCTGGGAAGCACAGTCAAGCCTGCCACGGTGTCCTGGGGCACTGTCAGGATCCTGGCCCCCCAGTGACGTGGCCCGCAGCCACGTGGCTCTCCTTGGACCTGATTGTCTGCCTTATCTGTCTCCTGGGCAGTGGGGCCAACTAACTATTACTATTATTGGTCCTGAGTCTCCAAGTCTAGGAAGGCCCCTGCTAGTTATACAAAGCTTCCGGCCCCAGCCCTGCCCAGGCAGGGTACAATGTCCCCTGCCACGTGCCACCAAGAAACCTGATAAACTTGGTCTGATATCGAGTGATGGAGTGGCATGCCTCCTGGGCAATTCCAACTCTGGCAAGATGGTCCTCAACCTGATGTCACCTGGGGGCGGGCGGCAGAGCGCAGTCTGCTCTGCCAGGATCAAGACAGAAGCTAAAATAAAAACCCGCCAGACACGGCCCAGTTTCTACAGGCTGATGATCCAGGGCATGGCCACGGTTCTGTTACAAAAAAAGCACAATGCCAGACGGAGAAGAGAGCTTGGAGCCACCATGAAGCGGGTTCCAGCTGAGGCAGTAGGAGCCCGCGGGAAGGCAGCCGTCACTGGCCGAGGGCCTGGCTGCTCTCCAGCGCCCGCCACAAGCAGGAAACACCCTAGCTTGGCATCTTGAACAGACCCCAGGCTGTGCCAACAGCACCTTCCTGACGCAAACCCGCGGCTGCGTAATACCTCCTCCCTCCTCAGAACAAGCACAGTTCTTAAGCTGGGCTGGGTTTTGCCCAAACCAGATTCCTTGGATTGGCATGCCCCCTTTGGATTCCAGAAGGTCCTGTCTGTCCCCACTCTCTTGCAAGGAAATGAAACCCGGGCATTCTTGAGGATCTATGCCCGGTCCTGTTGGAGGGGAAGGGCAGGGCGCTAAGATGCAGCCACGTCATCTACCTGCAAATCCCAAGAAGACACAGCAGAGAGCTCAGGACACCCCCTCCTCCCCACATACTACCTTCCCCAAGCTTTTCTACAAGCCGGTGGTAAAAAGAGCTGACTTCCTTATTCAACAGGAACCAGGAGGTACCACGTCATCCTGATGGGGCCCAGCAGGCGCTCAGGATCCCCAGGAACCCAAGCCCGCTTACCTTGGTACTCTGCTTCTCCTTCATGATGATACGGGACAGAAGGACCACCCAGATGGGCATGGTGGCTTTGACTGAAAAGAAACAGAGAGTGCTCAGGAGCCGGCTAGAGCACCTGTCGCAACTCCAAGGTGGGTGGGGGGGGGGCCCGGACTGGCAGCTTGGCCTCTCCTTAAATCTCTTCAACCTTTCTCTGGCACCGATGTCTCCCACCCCACCCCACCAGGTGTAGCCCAATTTGAGCAGCTTCTTCCTCTGCCCGGAGAGAGACCCTTGAGGCCGATGCCTTCCTCGCCCCCGGGGCTGGCACCCACCGGTGTGCGCGTAGGACACCGGCACTTTCCAAATGCTGACGTGCGCCGACACGGATGCGAAGTACTTGCCGAAGGCGAGTGGCAGCACGTAGCGCGGGTAGAAGCGCGGCGGCAACAGCGGGCCGGGCGGCGTGTGCGGGCCCGGTACTGAGGGCGACACCGGTGGCGCGGGGGGCACGCGCCAGGCGCGCAGCAGCGGAGGCAGCCCCGCGCACAGCGCCAGGATGTGGCATAGCGATACGGTCACCGGGAACGGGAAGCCGCTCAGGATCACCTTGTTCACCACGTTGCCCCCCGCGCTCAGCGCGTACCACAGCAGGCACAGCGCCGCCACGCGCGCGCCCTCGCGCGCCCCGCCGCCGCCGCCGCCGCCCGGGCCCGCAGCGCCGGGGACCCCCGCGCCCGCCGCCGCCGCCGCCATCCTGCGCTCCCGGCCCCCGGTACCGCGACGCGGGGGCGGGGCCGCGGGCGGGGCGCGCCGCCGTCGCCGCTGCCCATTGGCCCTAGGAACGCACGCGTCACCGCCCGCGCGCCGGCGGACGCACCCCCTACCACGTCGCGACTACAAACTCCGCCCACCGGAGTGTTTCCGGCGGAACGGGACTGCGGCCGGAAGCCAGGGGGCGGGCGGCAGGGCCGGAGAGGAGGGCAGCGGGCGAGTGGTGGCTGGGACGGCCACCCTCGGTGGCGGGAGGGAGGGGTTGGGGGAAGAAGCCAGGTGGCGAACCTGCCCGTCCGTCTTTCTGACGGAACGGTGCGGTAGACGTCGGCGGGTCCGCGCAGAGAGCAGGCGCACCTGGCAGCCTGCGGCCGTGGGCCCGACCAGGCCAGCGGAGCAAGGCGAGAAGTTACCAGCAAGAGGGTATCATTCTACTAGAGGGATTTTCATTTGTTCCAGAAGTCATGTGCATCCAGCTATTTGCGGGCCGGGAGAGGGCGGTCAAAATTCTGAGCCTATTTAAGGAATTCAGGAAGTCGAGGGTGGGAACTGTAGTTTTCCCCTGGCATTCTCAAAGCCTGGAATTACCCAGGGTTTTACTGGGTACTCGGGGCTCCCTGCGGGTGGGGCGGAGGAGCAACCACTTGCTTGAAGCTTGGCACAGATGCATATGGGGTGCCAACTTCTGCACCTCAGTATCTTCCTGTGATCCTGTTAAGAGCAGTTACTTTAGGTAGGTCGCTGGCAGCACTGCCACTCATCTCGTGAGCAAGGCAGAGAGGCTGAGGAGCCCAATTAGTCTTGGTGCGGTGCCACTAAGGTTCACGCGGGGGCCCATACTGTGTTCTGGTGGTGTGCTCAGTTTTTATCATTGGTTAGATTTTACGTCAACTTGTACATGGGTGACAGGCGTTCTGGGCTGCTAACGGCAAGGTCAGCTGTTAATAACCACCAGCCTCACCAGCGGCTCCACAGAATGGCTCCACAGAATGGCGGGGCTTTCTATTCCCGTTAGAGGTACAGCCTCAGAAACTCACAAGGGCAGTTCTACCTGACCCAATAAGGTCACTACGAGTGGGGCCATGAGTTGGCATGACTTCGTGGCAGTAAGTTTGGTTTGGTGAGTTTTGTACTTGGATGAAAGTGTAGGGGTGGTCTAACCTGTCAATCAGGTCATGGCCTGATGACGCCATCTTGAAGGTGTGGCCTCTACAAAGGGAAACTGGGAACCTCTCCCCACTTTCTGGCTTGCCATGTCTATGCCAAGGGTGGTCCCCAAGTAGGCCTAGCCATTTTCCCACAGACCTTGGGTTCGCCCAACTCTGTACCCGCCGGCCTGAGATTTTACTGCTTCCTGCTTTAACAGCCAGCCTGCAGCTTCCTGAATCTGAAGAGGGCCTTTGGCTAGCATGGGACCCGTGGACTTGAGTTGGACTGGGTTGGCTACTTGATATAAAGCTCATTCCATGATACATGTGACTGTCACTGATTTTGTTACTCAAGACCACCCAGCCTAACACAGAGCCCTTCTAACTCTAGGACAGGCCTGAGGATGTATGTGCATGATTTAAGCATCAGCCAGAACCACACAGCTTGTAGCTGGCAGTCATGCACCAGCCATCGGAAAACTGGTAACCCTGAAACTCAGGTACCGGGCTGGCTGGGGTCCTGTAGGCTGGCGCACCTGAACACCATTTCTCGTTAGGGAACGCTGTGAGATTAGATGACCTACTCCAGAATGAAAAAAGGCTAGAAACCCAAAGTCAGCATACTTAGGGTATCAAGAGTGATCACTGTACAACCAGTTAAAAACCAAGAGGAGCATCAGTCAGACACTAAGGCCCACCTACTACATGCTGGACGGACACACATACACACATGGGGTGAGTGGGGCACGCGTATCACACACTTCAGATTCTGCCTTTTCTATGTGACAGCCTCCACCCACATCTCTGATCTGGGGGTGGAGGGCAGTGAAGGCAATGTCCTCACAGGGAACTGGACTGTCTGGTCCCCTGCATTAATGTCACAGAGTCCTTAGGTGTGAGCCTGCTTCCAGGTATCCGGGGCAGGTAGGTGAGTATGGACAGTAATATGCTTCCCTAGGACCCTAGGTTGGGCACCCAAATCTAACAGGCAACCTAGCGATGAGAGGGCAATCATGTGGCCAACTTCCGCCAGTCCCTGGTGTGCCTCCCACTTTGGCTGGCTTGGTGGCGGTGGGGTCTGTAACTGTAGGCTTTCTAGCTCACCCACACTCAAGAGAAAGACTGCGTGGTGTGTCGGTTGGCCTTGGCTGCCAAGCACCCAATCAGAAACCACTCCCAGGATGGTTTGTGCAAATGGTTTTTTTTTTATTTCCACATTTATATCACAAGGTGTCCACTGACTGGACCAAATAGCAAAGTTGCCTCTTCTGTGTCCTGGGGACCCAGAAGTCTAGGTACTGTACATTCACTAAGGCTCCTTGTTTTTGCAGTCCGCATTTCTGACAGATAGCCATAAGGCAAACAACTCTACAGGAATGCTCGCGAGTGTTTCCAGCCCAGACAGGCCACCCCGGCCCAGCACAGCGCACAGCTCAGCAGCACCCATGTGCCACTGTGGGGTTTTATGGGGGAGCACTCTAGAAAGAGGATTTTCTAGAGATACTGGAAAAGGGGCGGTTTGGATGAGGGGGGGAAGGAAAGTTGTCTGGCTGGTGGTCAGATGGAACAGGGAGGAAATTAACTCTTGAAAAAACAAAATTTTTGCAGCATTTCCTTAGAAACAGGATTGTAACTGAAACCAGATATTAACGTGTGGCTACCTGGGGAACATGGGGTCTAACTGGTGGCCGCCTCGTGCCACCAGGCCCCAGGAGGCTGGGAAAAGGCTCAGCCACGACTGGGTGGGAGTGAGCGGCAGTGGACAACGACCACACTCCCTTCCCATCTCCCAGCAGCCTTAGGGCCAAACAACAACACAAACAATGCAAATAAATAAGACGCGTGCTCTTGGTTCTGACAAAGGTAACATCTCCCACAAGTGTTCTGTGCCTGCCTGCAGTGGGGCCCTACCCTTGTGGCCGGTACTCTGCACTGTCACCGGGCGGGCCCCTCATGCCTCCAGCTGACCTCTGAAACTCGCTGTGCCATCCATCCCGCAGTCCTTCCTATGCGTTTGTTAGTAAACTGGTAGCAGCATTTCACAAAAGAAGGAGAGTTGGGGGGACAGTGCGCCAGGGCACCGCCCACCCTAGGTGCCTTCCCCAGGCCTCCACACCCACCCTCTGCCCACCCAGAAGTCAGTCCAAGCAGACATAAGGCAGAATGTTCAGGCGCCCATCGTCACCGTGTGGGTCGAGGGCTATGCACTGCGTCCAATCATACCAGGTACCCTGTGTGTCAAAACACCCGTTCACGCCCGGCCAGTGGTGGGCCTGGATGCGCTCCAGGTCGGCCGGCGTGACCTCCCGCGTGCACCCTGGCAGGTCCGCAGGTGGGCTGTGCGGTGCAAGCACGTGCGTGTCTCGGGCGACATGTCGCTTGGCACTCTCCTCCTGCCGCAGATACTCGGCCATGAAGTGGTGTGCGCCTGGTGTCTGGGCGCCCGAGGATGACAGCAGGCTGCTCTGTCGGCTCAGGTAGGACTGGATCATCTCATTGCGCGACAGCTCCTGCCAGTTCGTCTGCTCAAAGGGGCTCTGAAGGCCGCCTTTGGGCTCCTGTGCGTCCGGTTCAGTTCGGGGGGGCTCGGGGCGCGTAGGGCTCTCGACCTGCACGGGCTCCTTCTGGGTCAGAGGTTTTATCTGTCTCGTCATGGGGTCAAAGGTGAGCTTGCGCTCTTTTAACCTCACAGGTTTGACACCTGCCTCAGGGCCCTGCCCGTCCAAGTTCACCGTGTAGTCTCGCGGCCTGTACCGCTTTTTCTTCCTGCTCTCCGAGCCACCCGAGGAGGCGGCATCACTGTCTGCCCTAGAGGAGTCCGGGGACAGGCCTGCTCGCAAGAGCAGTGGCGGCTCAGCTGGTGGCGGTCCTGCCTTGCAGCCTGGCCCTGCCAGCCTCTGGTGGCCCTCAGGCTGGTCAGGCCAGCGTCCTGGGCTTTCTGCATTGGACAGTAGCTCCAGCCGCCGGACGGGGGGTGTGAGAGGCTGTGCCAGTGGGAGGGGCGTGGGCGCCTGTGTGGCCTCCAGTGATAGAAGCCGCGGTGAGGAGCTGGGTGCAGAGCCCTTGGGCACATGCAGGCCCCGCTGCCGGGCCATGGGACCTTCTTGCCTTGAGTTCCGAGGGCTGAAGGAGCAGCGGGAGGGTGCACGGGGGTGGGGCGGACCTGGGGTCTCGTCCACCCTGTCCAGGGACTGCAGTGCAGCGGCCTTGGCCCCCAGGCCTGGGCCTGGAGAGCTGGTGTTTGGCCTCACGGGGTGGATGGGGATCCAGTTGCTGTGCTTGTCGTTCTCGCCGGGATCCAGGTGGCCGCCCTCAGGGCCCGTGTGCCCACTGCCGTCCAGTGGACCAGTGAAGCTCTCTGGGCTCCCGCTGATCCCATTGGTGGGCAGGGGGGATGAGTTGGGGGCCAGGGGCTCATGACTAGCCTTGGCGGCCTTAGGTGGTGGCCCAGGGTGGCCCAGGTCACGCTGGTCCCCACGGCGCTTGCGGCTGCCTGGCCTGTCCAGCCGCTGCCCGGGCAGCCTTTGGATATCATTGCGGCTCTTCAGGTCATGGATGCTCCGGGGCCCCGCGGTCACCCCCACCTCAGGTCGGCAGTTGTGAGCACCCCCGTTGGCAGATCCTGGGCCACCAGGCAGCCCACGCAGAGCCGCCTCGCCTTGGTGCACGGGCTCGATGAGTTTCTGCCAGCTCCGCAGCAGCTTCTTGGCCCGCTTGGCCAGCTCCTCGTTCTTGGTCTTCTTTCGGACGTCGTTGATGAGCTTCCCCAGCCGTGTCTCCTGCAACAGAGTGGGTGGTGAGCGCCTAGCCCACCCAGGAGAGGCTACCCCAGCCGGAGGGCCCATAACAGCTCCATTCCCAACCTGATGCCAGGGGCTCCAACCTAGAGAGGTCCAGCCTTAGGGATGCAGCCCCCCACAGTCCCTGCAGGGCCTTGAGGGGCAGCCCCTCACTCAGTCCTCAGAGGCACCATTAAGGCACACTCATTCACAGGGACAGGCTTGGGGATGCTGGGGACTTGGTATGCACTCACCTCCAGCGCCTCTTTGGTGATAGGATATTTCTCCAGACTGGAGATGACTTCCAACACCGCCACCATGTTCCGGATCTGCAAGACAAGAGCTGCCATCAGCACTGCTCTTGCAAAGTGCCCAAAGCCAACACAGCCCCAAGTGGTTCCCCTACCCCCACCCCTCCCAGCTCCCAGACAGGCCTTCTCTGGGCAGTAAAACAGGCAGACGCATAATGAAACCCCAGAGCCTGGGAGAGAGCAGGGCGATGCACTGAGCCCCAAGTAGGCAGACATGGAGTGGGAACAGCATTTCTCCGTAGCCTGGCAGAATGTTCTAAAACACTGCACAGGCCTGTGGATGGACTCAACCCCACTAACGGGTACTCCGAGAAGGCTAAAATGATCACAAGAGGTAAAGGAATGCTTGTCATGTTAACACACACTGTATTTTTGCTGAGAACACACAGAAGACATATCCCAACCCCCTCAGTTCCAGACATCACGATCAGTGACGTTAGACACATCTCTTCACACGGTGTCAACAGTTTCCTTATTTCTGTTCAAGCTGTTTCACTCTCATTAACTTGTGCCGAAACAGTATCAAAACATTTCAACACCAACAGATGGAGGCTCCGTCTCCCTAATAACGAGTAAAGTGCCAGTGAAGGCTAGGCCCCAAAAAGGGCCCAGCAGAAATGTCTTCTGGGAAACATGGTGGTGAGGGTGCAGCCAGCCTCGGGGTCTAGTGTGACTCGACCTGGTAGCTCCAGGGACCAGCATGTCCAGCCCTGCCCCAATCTATGAGCTGGCCTGGCTCCAAGCACTCGCTACCTGTTAGCTCCTTCACATATTACAACCACTCCTGGGTGCACAGAGTACCTGCTGTGTGGACTGGTCCTAAAAAGGTCTCCCCAATGCCCCTGTTCAAGCCCAGCACCTTGCCCAGAACAGCTGCTCTGCAGACCAGACTAGGAGATGTGAATGAGAAGACACAGCAGAGCAGCTACAAGGGGTCAAGGGGTCACCAAGAGTCACCAGACATAGGTTCCTGTAGGACCGCTCAGCAGTGGGGAACCACAGCCGCACCTCCAGGACCAATTCCTAGCCCAGAGGGAAAAACCCAGCCCCAGCGATTCCAATGAACTCCAATAGTAAACTCTAACGAGACACAGAGATGGAAAAGGAAGCACTGAAACTCTTGACACTTTGTACAAGCAGCATAGGCCATCCTTGTAGTCTTGGGGCCCACGCATACGTCTCTCAGGCCCCAAAGCACTAAGTGGAGGAAAAAGTAAAATCAAGAAGCTCTGCTGGGTGAAGGGAGCAGGCAAGTCACAGCTTGGGGGTTAAACAAGGACCCAAGAAAGACATGGAGGTACAAATCGACGGAGCTCTCCCTTAGGCTCAGCAATAACCTCTCACAGCCACAACCTTCCAGGGGCTCTGGGGAGAGCGGGAGGGGAGACCCACCAAATAGAAGCTTGTGATGTGCCCCTATAATGGGCAGTGTGCACAATCTACACTGCAAATGTGGGGGGACCCTGCAAGGGTAAAAGGTCCTGGGAACCCAGGTGGCACAGTGGGTTATGAGTCAGTAGTTCGAAACCTACCGGGCTTCTCCAAGAGGCACAGATGAGACTGACAGCCTCGGAAACCCACAGGGGCAGGTCTGCCCAGTCCTACAGGGCTGCTCAGTCAGAAGTGATTCGATGGCAGCAGGTGTTTCGGCAAGAGGACGCAGATACAGCACGAGGGGCACACCGTCTCAGCACCATCTCTGCTGGTTTCTGGAACATCTCTTGCATATACAAGCAGGTGGACACACTTGTCCAGGGGACCCCTGGGTGCGCATCTAGTCATTACAGAAGAGGTTACAATCGGGGCCCTGAGACCTGAGTGGGGCTGACTGAGCATAATCAGAGAAATGCATCCTTACCTGCAAGTAAGAGAGATTGCTGCGGCCCACTGCGTGACCCCAGATCCTCGCGGGACTAGGGCCTGGTGGTTCCTGTCACTATCAGAACACGCCATCGCACATAAGCAGCTTCCACAACATGCCTTCATTGTCAGTTGTTGTTAGGGGTCATGAGGTTGTTTCCAACTCATGGCGACCCTATGCACAAGGGGGGGGGATCCCCCAATTCTGTGCCTTCTTCACAATTGTTCCTGTGCCTGAGCCCACTGCTGCAACCTCCGTGTCAGTGTCAGCCCATCTCCTCGAGGACCTTCCTCTCTCACGGTCCCTCCGCTTCACTAAGCATGGTGTCCTTCTCCAGGGACCGGTCTCTCCTGAGAACATGCCCAAAGTCTGTAGAATGAAGCCTTGCAATCTTTGCTTCTGAGGAGCACTCTGGCCGTTCTTGCCAGACAGACGTGTCTGTCCAGCACCGAGGTTGAGATGCATGCGGCTCTTTCTGTCCTCCTTAGTCAGTATCTAGCTTTCACATGCACACAAGGCAACTGGGAGCACCATGTCTGTCTTATCCTGCTCCTGGTCAGAGGGAGGTGTATGGGGAGGGGCTTGGCCTCTTTGTCCATATGCTCTCCAGCTTCTAGGGTTCCTGGGCTTCTGGCTTCTCGGGATCTCCCCCAAGATGCGTACATGTGGGTGCTCTTTTGCACGTGGTTGCTTGTGTCCAGTTGTGAACCCCTTTGAGGCTGTAAAACCTGAAACTTGTCCCGTCCTTCAACAAAACCCACTTGGGTTACAAAACGGGCTTCGGCGTGAATTCTTTCATCGTGTGAAGCCAAGTACCAAGGTATTGCCCACTCGAGAAACCTCACATTGTGGTACTGTGTGACTTGGATACACCTTTAGGTAAGTCAGGTCAGGATATGTCCCTGGAGCACCACCCCCCACCTTCCTGCCTCACTGAGGTGCTTCCGGACTTCCACCTCACCACCCATGAGAGACTGAGAAACTGGTGGCTCAGTCAAACTTTCTGGTTCAAACTTTCCAAGTGCTGGTGTGCAGTCTGGAAAAGATGCTGGCCTCTGTAGGAGGGGAGATGGGACTTTTCGCACCCAGACACTGCTGCTGCCATCCCCCGGGACCATGTCCTTTGGGGCCACATGAGATCTACTGCTACTCTGGGGCCATGTGTAACATGGGCAATGATCTGTCCCCATTGACTGTCTAATTGGCATAGCTCTGCACCACCATCTGGCCTCAGTACATTCTAGGGACGAGAGGGAAAGCTAGGCTCAGGAGAACAATATTAAGTGTGGACAGGTACTGGTTGCTAACCAATGCCCATTGATTGCCTCCCAGGTTTCTAAGACCCCTGAACAAGGCACCTAGTGTCATGTGTGCCATGCTACCACTGCAAACAAACTGGCCATTGGGCAGAGCTCTGTCCTGTGGGAGACACCCAGGAAGGGACCTGCCCCAGGTGAGTGTGCAGCTGCTAACCGAGGACTGAAATGGCCAGGCCTGGACGGCCCAGCAATAGATCTCTGTTACTGGTCTGGAGCCTCGGTTCCAGGGCAAAGTGTTTGGATCTACCATTCACAGGTAAAACCATGGAGGTCGTCTCAACGAGACCCCTCAAAAGCGGAGCAATCAGACAAGTACTCGAGAACTAATGGATGGTCTTGATGGTGCTTCACTGACACCCCAAGGCAGAAGTGAACGAGAATGCAAATGGTTTTTCTTCAGTGAGTGTGTCCCGGGAAGAAAAGAATAGCTGGCCCCTTGGCATGGGGGATGGGAGGACAATTCAGAGACCTCTTTCTAGTTGCAGACATTATCAGAAACATCAAAAAAGACCCTGTGGATTCATGAGTAACAATTGTTGCCTTTCTGACACTTTTAACAATTTCTACCATGGCTGCAGTTACAGCATCAATTAATGCTGAAATGTGACTGGAACATTAGATTTTGTATACCTACTGCTTCTACAGAAGGATCTGGTGTACAGGGAGCAGACATGTCACATCCACAGCCCCTCTGACCTTAAAACATAAAAGGGGATTGTGGACCACTAAGGACTGGAAGGAAGTGTATGCCGCCTGATGTCTTGTCTACCCTCATAACCACAGAGCTAGAAAGACCGGCCCTGGTGTCAGAAAAAGAACCGCACAATTGAGATACAGAGAGCATCAAATACACATTCTCCAGGTGGGAAGAAGTCCCACAAAAGGCTGCCATGAAAAGGTTACCACAGAGATGTCTCTACGAGTACATGGCAGCTCACTAAGAGGCTGAAGTGTACCTATCTTTAAAACCAATCGGGTTCCCTGGTCCTCCCGGCTCAGAGCTTGACTCTCCCATGGAAGTAGCAATCCATTCTATGTGATGGCTTTTGATATTTATCATAGGGTGTTACCCTGGTGAATTCGGGGGACATTCAAGGTTAAGACACTGCCCATGCTATTGTGTATGTGCCTGCTGGGGGCTTGCCTGCCTTGCTACTATATATATTTGCAGTTAAATTATAAAAAATTCTCTCGCTCTGAAAAGAAAAAATTATACCATGGCTTGGGTCAGGCCTCCAAGATATGTTCTTGCTTTTCAATATTCTAAAGAGGTTTACTGCAGCAGATACACCTAATGCACTGTCTTTTGATCTCCTGACTGCTGCGTCCATAAGCTGACTGTGGATGCAAGCAAGACAAAATCCTTGACAACTTCAACCTTTTCTTCATTGATCATGTGACTTACTGGTTCAGTTGTGGGACTATGGTTTTCTGTACATTGAGTAATCTGTACTGAAGGCTGCAGTCCTCAGTTGAGCAGGTAGGAAGTGGGTGACAGACTAGTGTCATAGGTGGAGGGTCTCCGCTCAATTTAGTACCTGTAGCTATGGGAGTCCCCATTTTCTGGAGGTCCCTCCGTCTCTAATCCAGCTTTGGCAAATCCTGGCTATCTCTCTGACCCACTGAAATGATGGTGGCGTCTCTCCTCATAGCCTCCTGCCATGGAAGAGGTCGCACTGAGATGTCCTCTCTAGCATAAAGGTGACCAGGTAGGACAAATTGAGAGGTCACCAACACACAGCTGCCCCTCTTCCCCAAGTGTCTGCTGGAAAATCTAAGGGGAACCAGTTGGTTGGAGGTCTGGAGCAGGGCTCCTTGATGGGCAGGGACTAGGCAGGTCTTGGGCAACAAGGCCAGCCCACTTCCCGGTGCTGGCACCGGCAGGCACAGCACAGGTAGCAGAGTGTCCTTGTCTTGGGGCAGCCGTCCTCCAGTCCTCCTCTTGCCAGATGGCCAAAGAAGCAGGATACCTGGAGCTGCGGAGGTGAAAGGTCAGGTGACCAGCGCTGCTGGACTGTTGGCTCAGGAACTGGATAGTCTGCCTGCTGCCTACATGACACAGGCAGTCCCATCATGTGCTGTCGACCCCCCAGGATGGATGTGTAGAGCTTTGGGGTACAATGCCCACTGAGCAGTGCCTCAGATAGGGCTATGCTGTGATGGAGGCCCGGCAGGTGGCCCCAGAGAGGAGCCTCCCTCCTCAGAGGCACCCCTGGGGCAGGGCAACTGTGCAGTGAGGCCAGTACAGGGACCAGGATAGGAAGTTTCAGTGAGAGCAGGGTCTGTGTTCATGGGGAGCAGTGAGGGGTCGTCAAGTGACCCTCCCAATGAGGAAGTGGGCAGGGCTGGGCAAGGGGTGTGAGGCTGGCACCCAGCTTGCCCTGACCTTGTAAGCCCAGTGTCTCCGCCCACCCTCCAGCCTCTGTTTGTAAGAGACCGTGGCCCTTGGCATCGCCTCAGAGCCTCCTCCACTGGAAACCGCCACAGAGCACAGCACTGCCCACTCCAACCCCGGCTTCCTCAGATGACCTGCCCACTACACTAGGAGCTCAGACCCAGGTCTCAGGGATGGGGCAGCAGCTGCTCCTGCCCTGCCCATCCCAAGCAGGCCCCAGTGGCCTGTGCTAAGCTAGGAATCTGCCTCCTTGCCAGCAGCTTCCCCCTAAATCCCAGGAAGCCGCCTGTACTCAGAAACCCTGCCCACAGCAAGATGGTCACCAAAGCCACCCCCACTGAGGAGACCCATAGCCCCAGGCCTGAGACAGCCCCCCCACCCAAAGCAGCCCTCAGCCAGGCCTCAGCTACCAGCACATGGGTGGTCTTCATCGGGAACCGAGACTACGCTCTGGTGTCTGTGGACCTGCACTCATTGCCCCTCTACATCCAACGGGACCCCCGAAAACCTCCGCCTCCAGGAACAGCAGGTGTATAATCCTCAAAAAGGGGGGACTCTGGCCCTAGCATTGACTGCAGCCCACAGGCAAGTTGGGATGCAGAGGTTCAACAGCCATCCTGTGGGGACCCACCAGTTGTCACCTTCACACCACTTTACAGACCAGGACACTGACCTGTCCTGCTGAAGGTGGACTTGTACCCACCCTGACATCTCTTGGCAGGACTTGCCGAGACCCTAAGGCTCAAAGCTTATAGGAGTGGGGAAGCACCCTAGCCCCAGATTCTTTTCCCAGCTCAACTCCACTACGGGACCCCATACCTAGTGTTCACTCCACTGTGTGCCCCAGTGTCTCCACCCAAGCTGGTGTCCTCCAACCTCCACCTGCTGACTGCATCCACAGCAGGGGCAGGAGACAGTTCACTTTAAAGCAGCTTCGTGCTTTTGTGCAGAATGCTCTGTGCTAGACTTGATGGGAGACCACTCAATTTGGAAGTTCTCCAGCAAGCAAACTATCAGGCCAACCCAAACCTATCACACACGCTGACCGACCCCACCAGGAGTCCTTGAGGGAATTCAGGCCCATCCCTCCTCTGCCCCCACAGCTGTCTGTGAGTGGTCCTTCCTCCAGCCCCACCCCCACCCAGGTGCCTTCCTCCCAAGGGGCCTCAAAGAGGCAGCCAGCCGCCCAGGCCTCCAGTCCAGGGGCTGCAAGAGGAAGGAGGTTGGCTGGCCGCTCACCACTTGCAAAGCGCTTCCTCTCTGTGGGCCGTCCACAACCCCCACCCCACCTCACCCTGCCACTGAGCCTCTCTGCTGGGATTCCAATAAAGGGTTCTTAACAGTGTGGGCAGCAGAGCACAGAGGTCACTAAGCCCTAGGGAAGGGAGGCGGGGGGTCCCAGAGCACACACACTTCCTGCTCCGCTGAAAGCACGGAATCGGCAGTGGCCTGCTATATTGTGACAGAAAATGTCCAGCCAGCTGCCCCAGGGTTTTCACTGTGAACCTGACTTGTGAAACAGCCGTTCCACTTTCCCATGTTCTCCTTCACGTCCAGCTCCCAGTGCTGCTTGCTACTCGTTCCCAGCGAATCTTACTGTTTGACCACGAGGGACCGGGCCACTGTCAGGCACCCAACCAGAGGAGGGAGTCCAGAGGCCCTCCTGCCCTCGAATGTCTGTGGTCACTGAGAGGGCCTACTAGGTCACCACCGCCATCAGCCAGGAGCCCTCTGAACCGCACTGGCAGCAGAGGCAGATACAGGCATTGCCACTTGACCAGGCAGTGCTAGGACCTCGGACAAGGCACAGCCACACCACCAGCACAGAGGAACCCCCATCCGACCCCAGCCTGAGGAAGTGCCCCGTGTGTTCTTGGCTGCCAAAGGCAGATATTTGTACGGCAACTGGGACTGCACAGCTGTCTTTCCAGCCCCAGGTCACTAGGCTGTGGAGGCCTTCACAGAAGGGAGCTGGCTCATCCCCAGCAGAAGCCTGCCTGGGCCCTGACCCCCTGGGCTTGAAGAACCCATCCTGCCCTGCGAGGACTGTCATCTGATCCCCATTCCAGTAACGGGTAGCTCTGGGTTGAGAATCTGAACATGCAGGCTATGGGTAGGGAGAATTGACCCGGCCAGCCCGGGAGCCTGCCCATCCCATTGACAAGCTGTCACCAGCCCCACCCCCTGGCATCAGCCCCAGGCACAGAAGACTCCCTGCCGCCAGGACTAGCTTGATGGGTGGCAAGGTGACAGGCTCACTGTCACCTCTACTTGGAAAGGCCCGAGAAACCCTGTGGGGACACCAGTGAACATCCTGGGTCCCTGGGCAATCTCCAAGTGGGAAGTGACAATAGCAGGCCCAGCCCTCCCACAGTGTATCTTGTCCCCAACAAAAGAGGAGCTGAGGAAAAGGACCTGTGGAAGGTCCTTCCAGACTTCCCAGGAGGCCTTGGGCAAAGGGAGGGGGCACCTCAGAGGCACTTTATACCTTGATGGCAGATGGAAGAGGCCACCGGACTTTGGAATCCACAAGGGAGGGTGGTATGGTGCTGCCCCAGGCCTCCTGCAGAGCCCGCTCACTTCTAAGCACCACTGGTGACAACCAGGAACTCAGGCGAGAGCAGCCCTCCTGCAAGGCAGGCTCAGTCCCCATTTCACAGGGCCCAACTAACTGCGGGGCGGGTGGGGTGGTGGTGTTTCTGACCCCAGGTCCCACGGGGCTGCTTTACAGACTCCTCACAGACCTCATGGAAGCACGGCATTTCCCCAGCCACGTCCTACCACCATTATCCATCACACAGTGTGGAAGACAAAAAAACAAACTGCAAACAGCTCACTGAGACTTGCAGAGTCTCAAACGGTCAGTGACTATGCAGAAAAAGTGAATACTCACAAGGAAGGTGCCCTGGCTCCAGATCCTCCGTGCTTCACCCCCACTTGGCCACTGGAGACCATTGCTTCCCTGAGCTTCCAGGTGCAGTTGCCCCAGGGGCCCAAGCAGCCCACGTCTCACCTGCGCCCTCCTTAACCCAGTGATACCTTTGGGGATGTGCCCACTTGTTCCTGGGGCCCCAAACACTGTTCTCTCCAACACCTCCCCACCCTCCACCCCCCCATCACAAACAAACGAGCAGCACTGACAGCCTCTGAACAACTTACATCCCCTGCATGGTCGGCAGCTGAGGAGTCTGCACTCCTAGATGCTAATCTGAGTTCCATCCAAAGCAACTCAGTTGAGCTGCCTGTCATTTTCTCATGCCCCTTACAAGGAGGCAAGGCTACTGAAACAACTGCGTCTGCCTCCAGTGACAACGGGACACAAGGACAACGGGACACAAGGACACCCGGGTTTCCTGGCAGCCCCTCCAATTGCAGGTACATCCACGACTGCCTCCAGCCTGCAGCTCTGCTACTCCCAGGCTCTCCACTCAGGCCTCAGAGCCAGCAGCGTCCCAGGGAATCTGGGAGCTGAGTTGTAGATCTGAGGGCTGAAGATAGTGGGTGCAGTGCACCCTCTGAGGTACTGTCTAAGGAGTAAGTCAGACAAGGGCAAAGGGGATCCCACCAGGTCTGGGCTGCTGGGGGGCAGGTGGGGGGTACAATCTGTGAAGCTGAGGGGCGCCTAACCCATAGGGATACATAGACCCTCACTCACTGACTAAGGCAAGTGCGGGAGTGGGGTGCCACTATGATGATCCCAGAAAGAGTTCTGGACCAGGAAATACAGCATTGGTGTGCTCACAACGTCCTGGCAGCAACACATACTCTCACATGTGGTGTCTCAGCAACCAACACCCCAGGCACAAAGCTGCTGGGGTACTAGCCTACTCTGCCAAAGTAATCTCAATCTCGCCCTACCTCACCTGCTCCACCCTGCATTCAGGTGTTGCCCCTGCCCCCAGAACATATGCCACTATCCTTGTACACACTGCTGCTCACCCAGAGCTGGGGTTGTAAAGGAGCTGGCATTGGAGCCCAACACTGGTAGACTAGACCAAGTGCCTCTGACTGAGCAGTATTTGGAGCACCAGGGGGGTCACAAGACTCTCTGTAAGCTGGCGCCTTCTGGAGGCTGCAGGGTGGTGGCCCTTCCAGGGTTGGATGCCTACTCCCTACAGGCAGCAGTGGGGTGTTTCCACTGGTTTCTCAGATGGGGGTGCAGGGACATACTCAGGGGTGGTCAGGAGAGACTGAAAAAGCAAAAAAAAAAAAAAAAACAAAACCCAAAAACAAAACCCACAAAAAACCAAGCAAACAAAACCCCCAAATTCACTGCCATCGAGTCAATGCTGACTCAGAGCAACGCTACAGGGCAAGGTAGAACTGGCCCTTGTGACTTAACTCTTTACAAGATTAGAAAGCCCATGGAAACACGTAACCACCAGGCCTCCTGAGCTCTTCAGGAGACTGGAAAAGGACATCAGGCTGGAGAAGCTGTGGCTAAAGGAGGAAGCAGCTGGCTTCCCAGAGCTGGCGATCTGTGCACCCAGGCATTGCAGCCATCCTGCTGCACTGAGGGGTGAACCCACAGGGAGCTAGGCAGCACTCACAGGGCTTACCTTCTCCCCCGGCTAGGTGCCTCAAGGGAGCACACGAAATGCTATGACCTGAACTAAGGGCTATGAGGAAGATGAGCAGTGTGATGGGCTGGAGCAAGATTTCCCTCTTAATGGTGGCCAGGAGAGTGGTTATCACGGCCCCGTAAGGCAGCTGGCTTATCACAGACGGAGAACATGGCCCATGAGACACCTTGCCACCGAGAGAGCCTTCCAACAACAGTGGCACAAGAAGCCACTAGCACCACCTGGACAGGAGCCTCTGGCACTGCTAGGAACACCCTGGGCCCACGCTACCACTTACGGACCCCAATGCCCATCTCTTCAGCAACATCCAAACCAACAGGGATGATGCCTCCTCCCTAGGTGTTGGAGCCAACTTCCACCAGGAATATGGAAAGCCAGTCATTACAAGGAAACCACCACTTAAGATACACTCTCAAAATAAAGGTAAGGAGATGCTCAAAACTGACTTTTACTCTAATTGTTTCCTTCTGATTGTTACACCATAATTGTTTCATCCAGGCTCCGCGTGGTAGACATGAAATGGGGGTGCTGATAAGAATCTCTTTCCAGCTCCTCATTCAGTGGCATCATCTTAGCAGCTTGAAACCAGCCCAGGTGGGAGTAGGTACACTCCAGCCCCAGCCAGACACAATCAATTGATCAATCCAGTTTAGCTGTAGTGCTCTGTTGATGGGCTTGAGACTAAAAGTCTGCAGACCCTTTGTCAAATCTTGCCTGTTGCTGGTTTCTGTCAATAAAGTTTTGTTGGCATGTGGTCATACTTATTCATTTACATGTTGTCTATGGCTGCTTTGTGCTACATAGCCAGGTTGCCACAGAGACTATCTGAGCCACAAAGCCCAAAATACTTCCCCCATCTGGCCCTTTAGAGAAGTTTGCCAGGGTTTAGCATTAAGAAAGTAATGGGGCAACGGAATACTACTCAGACACCAAGAGAAACAAAGTTCAGACATATGCCACGACATAGGTGAACCTTGAAAACAGTCCACTGGCATGGAGTCGATTCTGATACAGAGCGACCCTCTCCAGGGTTTCTGGGGCTTTAAATCTGTACAAGAGCACACAGCCTCTTTTTTCTACCCAGGAGTGGCTGGAGGGTTTGAACCACCAAGATTGTGGTTAGCAGTTTAACGCGTACCCAACAGCACCACCAGAGGCGTGGAATAAGCCAGCTGCACAACGATAAATCCAACAGGATCTTACTTATATAAAACAAGTAAATAAACAAAAACAAACACTGCCATCAAGTCGATTCCAGCTCATAGTGATCCTACAGGACAGGGTAGAATTTCCCTTGTGGGTTTCTAAGACTATCACTCTTTATGGGAATAGAAAGCCTCATCTTTATACTAAATAAATATATAATAGAAATGATTATTAGCAGTTACCAGGGATAGAAGCGTGTGTGTGTGATTTTTGTCGTGTGTGTGTGTGTGTGTGTGTAGACCACACACAAATGGTGGTGTCTGACTTCTTGAGGGCTGAGAATCATTACCTGTGATCCTGAGAGGCAGAGGTCAGACATAACTCCTCCAACTTTTTAACAATCCAGCCGGCCATAGGTGCATGTGATCACGTCTCTGCTGGTCTACAGAATTCGCTGCAGGGGTCACATAGAACTCAGAGGTCAGACCCAGTTACAGAGCCTATTAGGGAAATTCCAGGTCATGATTTCCAATACAGTTCATTGATCACAACAGGTGTCTTCAGCCAGGCCTGCGGACAGGTCTCTCTCCAGCTCTTCATCCTACTAGGGCAAATGCTAAAAAGTTCTTTAGCTCTGCTGATAACTAGGGGAACTCCAATCCATCCAAGTGTGCCTGTCGGTTTTTTTCTCGATGGCAGTGAAGTTCCTCACCTCCGTTTCTGCCTCCAAGATGGCTCATTTTAAACTTGGCAAGATGGCAAAACTGATCGATCTCTTGTTAAGGTTCCATAGGGCACCACGCATCTTACTTGGGGTAACATGCTGTCCAGTTCCCCTGGTGGGTCACAAAACCTGCTTCTCTCAGAGTTCCACCTAATCTTCTAGTAGGAGCTACAGGAGCATAGCTAGAGGCCAGATCAATCGATCTATCAGCCACAGGAGGCGCTTTTGTTCTGCTAGTAGAATGAGTTGGTAAAGGACAGCAAGAATGATTAAATAATTTTGAGTGTTATTAATAGTTGAGATGGTGTATGCTTTATTGTACCTATTTTCACCACAATTTTTAAAAAGTGGAGAAAAGATTGACAATGCAGAATTGTATGAGCCCCTAATAAATTGTTAAAATTAAAAAAAAAAAAAAAAAAAATTGACAATGCAGATAAACTTACAAATGTGCCATGCCTATTGCCTGTGAACAGCAAAGTTGAGAAAAGCGTCTTCAGTATTTGAACACTATTATCGGGCTCAGCAAAGACTTATTAACATAAAAAAAATCAACCCATGCTTAGCTCGTCCCAGCACTCACTCATTTTTCAACTGCAATCATATGTTGTCTATAGGCACAGAAGTTGGGCAACAACCAAGAAGCACAGCCTAGAAGCAATTGGCTACATGGAGATTTATAGTAAAGAGCTTCGCGTATGGCATCTGTGCCAGCCATCCTACATCTGACTGAAATGTACACAGTTTAGGAATACATGTAAATCCCCTAGGAGGAGTTGCATGTGGTTAGCGTTCTATGACTAACCTAAACTCTGGCAGTTTGAACCTACCTAGCAGTATGCAGAATTAAGGCCTGGCAATCTGCTTCCATGACTTCTTGTTGTTAGCTGCCCTGGAGCTGATTTTGATGAGTTCATGTGCCAGTGCAGGACCGCCTCCTAAGGTTTCCTGGGCTCCCTTCTTCACGGGAGCAGATCACCAGGTCTTTATTTTATAGAGAGAACTACTGGGGAATTTCATCTGCCAAACTTTGGCTAGCAGCCAAGTGCCTGGCCATTGGGCCACCAGGGCTCCTTCTGTGAAGATGACAAACGAGAAAACCCTACACAGCTCAGTTCTCTTTGGTCCCATTCAGGCTTCCTGTGATGGGAAAGGCTCCCAGGAGCGGGGCTGGGTGGTTTGGTATGGAAGTACCGCATCTGCATATGCTTTCACCCAGAGAGCCAGCCAGTTGGTAAACGTTTAGCTCCAGCACACCAGTGCCTCTACCTACAGACACACACATACACACACACACACACACACACACACACACACACACACACAAACGTTTAGCTCCAGCACACCAGTGCCTCTACCTACACACACACACACGTAACTTGGAGCTTCTTCATTATGCCGAAGTACTTGGAAAAGGTCTGTGTGCATGACCGTATTTCAATATCATATGCAAACAACGATGGAAGAACTTAGACATCTTAGATATGCCAGCACTCATAAAGTTCTGAATGTTTAATCAAAAAATCTCTTAAGAATTTTACTACCTCCTCATACAAAACAAATTTCAATGTCAAGTAAAAATACAAAATAGAAGTTACATTCTCTCCTGGTTTGGGAAATTAACAGCACTGTTTGGAAATTCAATAATGAATACCGTATTGAACAAACACCTTTCCTCTGCATCTCACTGAAGCCCAAGGCATATGTGTGGTCCCACCATGTCCCACTTCCAGCCACCTCAGCAAGGTGCTAAGGCAGCAGGGCAGTGGGAGGGGCCAGGCGGATCAGGGAGAGGGTCTGGAGCAGGCAGAGAAACGAGAAAGGCTAGTGGGAATAAAGTCCGAATATGGGAGTGGGGGAAGGGTCCAAGCTGCTGCCAGCAGTAGAGGGAGGGGGCAGCTTGCTGGCCTGATAAAGTGGCAGGTTTGTTTGGAGTTTGGAAGGGGTAGAAGGAAGTTAACCCGAGAGAGCTGGGTCTAGACTAGAGACAAAGGAAACCAACCACAATTACTGACCCCGAGTCAACTCCAGCTCATGGTGAACGCACACACTGCACAGCACAACTTCTCCAGGGGGCTTCCTTGGCCATAATCTTTTATTACGGGGCACTCATTCCTGGGTGTCAGAACTCCCTCCCTCCCTCCCTTTAGGTCTGTGGTGCCGCACAGAATGTGTGCACAGGAGGAAGAATTGAAGGGGGGAACATTAGGATTCAGACATGGAGGGAAACTACTAATGTGGAAAGAAGAGCCCAACAACCCCAGGTACTTGACGGCACCCCAGGAAACTTGCCAGGGGCAAGCACCACTGAGGGAGCCAGGCCCGCAAGTCCACCTGTGGGCCCCAGATCTCTCAGAAACCAGCTAGTGAACTCACAGTGCTGCACGCCACTGTGTGAAGCCTTCTGGAAAGGTTCAGAGGGGCCTAACCCTCTCCTCTCACTGGCTGGAGACCTGAGGCCCCTCAACTCACTTCAGTTTGATTGCTCAGCAACTTGTTTCCGTGTTTTCACTGATAAATTGAAAAAACAATGGTGCAGGGGTCCAACCCCAGCACAAGGGCATCCCTTTTACACTATGGTCAGGGCTGTGTCCTCCGTCACTGCCCTCATCCCCTCAAGCCAGGATGCCCCCCTCCCCATCTTTACTCTGGGACTCGATGGCGTGCCATGCGTCCTGGGCCCCCGGGCCATGTAATTTTATCCTATCCATGGTAGCAAAAAGCATCACAGCCCTAGGAACACATCACCTACAGTAAGCAGGCCAGGCCAAGGGTGCGGGCATGTTGATGCCTCCTGCTACATAGACAACCGCCCAGACACTCAGTAGCTAAGGCTCGAGGGCCCCTTCCAGCCAGCCCTGCTCCTTGCCCACGTCATCAACTAGATGGGAGTTTCGGCTCAGTGACACCTCGAAGCTCTTCAGAGTTCTCCGAGTTTGCTCTCTATCCTGGAGGGGTTACCCACAGAGTCTATTTCCACTCCTAGCAGCCCCACCTGCCAGTGAATAGAACTGTCCCCCCACCCCAGTGGGGTTTTTTTTTTTAAGGAAGCTGATCACTATAGGTCTTTCTCCCACAGAACACACCAGACAGGCTAGAACCACTAACTGCTAGGCAAGTGCTTAACCATTAGTGCTACCAGGGCCCCACTAGGGCAGGATTGACTTCTTCAGGGAAATCTCACACAGCTGTGGTTTTCTGATTACATCATCTGCAATTGCAGCAGACAGGTGTGAAAAAGAAGTCTGACTGGGAGTCTCAACTGGAGTCCTTCTGCCAATGGAAGGGCACCCTTTCCTCTAGAATCCTGCGCTACAACCAATCCCACCCCCATCCCCCCACCAGAGAGCCTTTAGGCATATGTGTAAACCTGTGCACTAGCGTCATGGCGAGAGGAAAGACTGCCTCTGAGAAAGCACATCTATGAAGACCCCCGGGTAACACCTCCAAACTCATTGAGAGGAGCAATAGCCCCGCTGCCCAGCAAAAATTATCCATCAATATCATTAATAGCACATGCAAGTAAATTTTTGCTAATGATCATTCAGAACAGTTGCAGCAGTACATCAACAGGGAGCTGCCAAAAATGACAGCCCTGTTCATCATTGCTGATGTCACACGGAGCTTGGTGGGAAGTAGAGCGCACTCGAGGAGATGTTTACTTGTGTTTTTATCGACTACGCAAAAGCCATTCAATGGTATAGATCATAGTAATTATGGAAACACTGTGAATGGGAATTCTGAACCACTTCATGTGCTCCATGCGGAGTCCGTACATTGACCACAACAAGGAGACACTGAATGGTTCTGAATCAGGAAAGGGGTCAGGGTTGTAGCCTTTCACATACTTACTCAATTCATGTGCTGAGCAGACAATCCAAGAACCAAGACGTTATGACGAAGAGCATGGCATTAAAAATGGAGGACAGGAACAAGAGATTGAAAATCAATGGCGAGGTGGGTGCCCAACACCTGGTGGGGTTTGATCACGGTGAAATGTAGCTGAGAGGAATCACTGAGAGCTGAATGAAGGTCTAACATGAGGAAAGTAAAAGGAAAATAGAGGAAACAACTAGGAGGCAAATACATTTATAGAGGTATAAAGACAGGCATGTGTATATTTAAATATATTAATATATAGCAAAAGGGATATAAGTCTATATATGTGCATTTATAAGTTAACACATTGCAGATGGATCACGAGATAACTCGTGTAGCAGCAATGAACCTGTGTTCATTTCAAGCAATGGAAAAAAGAAATTTTCTACCAGAGCCTGTAGAGTTTGCACTGCCCATGGAAAAAGAAGCGAACCCCTGGTATACTTGCAAATTATATAAGGTACTGCTTCACAAAGAAAAATGTTATACAGAGTACCATCCGTTAAAAATGTACTGGGAACCTTTGTCTACATATAGGTCCTCTGCTAACTATAATATATGAAGTAATTGTAACTGTTTGGGATAAGGTCTCCATAACCAATCAAACCACAGGGCTAGGAGATCATCTCTGCACAGTGTTTCAGGGATAATATTTGCACACTGTCTGTGTTTCTCAATGTCGTTGTATAGTATGGTTGCAGAGTATAGTAACAATAGTACACTGTGTAACAAAGGAACATATCAACAAATGAACACTGTGTAACAAAGAATGTATTTGTTGTTTGATATACTGTATTTATTTTTATTGTTTTTCAAAGTAATATGGATTATGTTGATTATTTTTACAAGAAGCTTATAATTTCATGAAGACTATAGTTCATAAAATAATGTTCCGCATACATTGCAAAATATTGTTTCATGTGAGACGTTTTATATTCAAAAACTGAAAGTTATAAATAAATATGATAACAAATTGATGAGATGTAAACCCATTTATGGTTTAATGCAAAAAAATCCTGACATCCGAAAAAATACCTGGTCACTTGGGTAAGTTGGTAAAAAAAATATCCGGCCTTTACTGTGTTAAGTATCAAGGCAGAGAAGGACAATGGACCTCTAAACTCATGTCTTCCCACAATGCAAAAATACTTTGTTCTAATAACCTGACATTCTGTGATGCTCACCGTCCAGACAAGATCACTGAAATTAACACGGGTGCTTAAGCAAATGTGGTGAAGAAAGCTGATGGTGCCTAGCTATTACAAGATATAGTGTCTGGGGTCTTAAAAGCTTGAAGGTAAACAAGGGGCCATCTAACAGGGAAGCATCAAAGCCCACAAGGAAGAAGCATACCAGCCTGTGTGATAACACAGTGTCAACGGGATAGGGTAACAGGCATCAGAAGACCCAAACAATCATATCAATGAATGAAGATCAGACAGGAGACTGAAAGCCCATCTGTAGACAACTGGACATCCCCTCACAGAAGGGTCATAAGGGATGAGCCAGCCAGGATGCAGTACAGCAACCACAAAACACACAGCATTCCTCTAGTTCTCTAATGATCCTCCCCCCACCCCCACGCCCGCCACCATGATCGTACAAATCCGGCTAAACCAGAGCACGTACACTGATACAGATAAGAGCTCTCACCACGTAGAAACCAGGACAGATAAATCCCTCAGGAACAATAATGGAAGTGGCCATACCAGGAGGGTAGGTGGAAGATGGGAGAGGGGGAAAATCAATCCCAATGATCGATGTATAACCAACCCCCCCATGGGGATGTACAACAGAAACATAGGTGAAGGGAGACCGCGGACGGTATAAGATGAATGTAATAATAATTTATAATTTATCAAGGGTTCATGAGGGTGGGGAAGGGAGGGAAAAATGAGGAGCTGATACTAAGAGGTGAAGTAGAAAAAATGTTTTAAAAATGAAAATGGCAACATATGTACAAAAGTGCTTGATACAATTGATGTATGGATTGTTATAACACCTGTAAGAACACCCAATAAAATGATTTATTTTTTAAAATGGAGGAAGGCTTATTAATAGCCTATGATAAGCAGATGACACAACCCTGTTGCTGATGAAGACCAACAACTACAGCCTTCAATATGAAGTATAAGTTCAAAGAAAAACCAAAATCCTTACAACTAGACCATTAGACATCATGAAAAAATGGAGAAAATATTACAAGTTGTTAAGGATTTGATTTTACTTGAAACCACAATCAATAATCATGGAAGCAGCAGTCAAGGAATCAAATGACATACTGCCTGGGCAAATCAGCTGCCCACAACCTCTGTAAAGTGTGGAAGAGCAAGGATATCACTGAAGACTAAAGTGCACCTGACCTGACCCAGGGCATTTCCAATGGCCTCACAAGCATGTGAAAGCCGGACAATGAATGAGCAAGAGCAGAGAAGCATTGATGCACTTGAATCACGGTGTTGGTGAAGGACATTGAAAGTCCTGTGAACTGCCCATCTTTTTTGGAAGAACTACAGCCAGAAAGGTTACTTAATAGCAAGGATGGTGGCAGGACTTGTCTCGTGTCCTCTAGATAAGTTGGCAGTAGAGACCAGCTTGGTAAAGTAGAGGAGCTGGTTGTTAAAAAGGAGATCCTCAATGAGATGGATTGACAATGGCTGCAACAATGCGCTCAAGCATAAGACGTTAAGATAAAGCAAGACCAGGCAGTGTTTTGTTCTGGTATGCACAGAGCCTCTAGGAGCGGGAGCCAACTCCATGGCACCTAACAATGCCACTCTCCACCTTCCTCCAAGGGGGGCGCTTGTGTGTTTTGTGTCTACCATGCGCTAGTAGTTTCATTCTGAGGACTGACATGAATTATAGTGTTGGTGCCAGAAGAACAAGATCGGCTATGCCCTGAGCTAACCACAAGGGCAGCAGTTTGGATCCACAAGATATCTTCAGAGATAAAGATGAGGCTGTCTACTCCTGTAGAGACATAAAGTCTCGGGAACCCAAAGGAACAGTTCCACCTGCCCTACAGGGCCCCTACGAGAGTGAAGACCAAGAACAAGTAAATCTGTCTTGGAAAAATTCCTCCTTCAGAAAGAAAGGTTTGCGAGACTTCACCTAGGGTACTCTGGACATATTATCAGGAGGGACCAATACCTAGAGAAGGACATCATGCTTGGTCGAGGATCAATGAAATGGAAGTTGACCCTCAAGATGGATGTTAAGTACAATGGCTGTAAGTAAGGACGAGCTCAACTACAGCAATGGCTGGGAGGATGAAACAGGACTAGGCAGGGTTCTATTGCATGCAGGGTTGGGATGACTACTACCCCCGGGTGGGTTGTTTGAATTCACTCAAGAGGTGCCTCAACAGACAGGTCTGGTATCTTGAAAACTTCCCTTGAGCAGTTTTACCCTGTACACCTTAGGTGACCAGAAGTTAGAACATGCGTGATCGTTTGGTCTGAGTGGTAAGCCCCCTCCCAGCCGCCTCGGGAGAGTGCCCTACAGAGCGCAGTTATACTCTGACCCAAGGGGGCCCCTCGGGTGGGGAGGGGGGAGAGACTGGCCACAGAGACAACAGCCGATATGCAAACAGCTGATGTCATTTATCCAAGGCCACACAGCTCAGTTACGGGGCTGGGAGCTAACGCCAGGTCTGGATCCCAAAGCCTTGCAAGTTCAACATTGCCCTCCTTCCCTTCCCTGTTGATGTGTTTCTGTTTGGGGGAGGAAGGGTTTCTGGTGGGTGAGTGAAAGAAGCCCATGTGCTGGAATACACAAGAATGAGATAGAAGACAACACAAAGCACCACTTGGCATCCAGTGGATTCCGACTCGTGGTTAGCCCCTTGTGCAGAGCAGGTCTATGCTCCATGGACTTTCCCTGGCTGATTGCCAGGCCATTCCTCCAGGGTGACCCTAGGTAGGTTTGAACCACCAACCTTTCAGTTAGGAGCCTAGTGCTTAACTGCTGGTACGGCTCAGAGTCCACCCCCTTTGGCCTGCTGTACTGACCCTGACAGAAAGAGGCTCTGGCCACAGAGGAGAGCAGGGACGGGGGAGGAGCAGGGCAGGAGCTTGGTCTGGCAGGCACAGCCTCTCTCCCACCTGCTGGGGACCCAGGGCCCTGGATGTCTGCTCAAGTCACTTGAACTGTAGCGCCATGGGCCATTTCCACTTAGATTCCGTAAAAGGACACAGAACTGGACGCGCCCCTCAGTCATCCTCACCATGTGTTAAGTATCCATTCCTCCCATGTGGCCACCACATAGGTCAGCCTAGGGAGAGCATGTCCTCAGCTCAGCGGGACAGCAGTGCCCAGAGGCCAGGAGAAAAGCCACAGACTGGATAGACACAGGCACTGCCACGGTACCTCCTGGCTCCCCGAGCCTCCACATCCTGGAGAAAATGGGGTCACAACTTGCATATGAGCACATGGCTGCTGAGGGCCTCAGGCCTGTTTCTGTTGGGGCCCAAAGGAAAGCCCTCAGGCAAAGACAGACAGTGAGCACTCGGCAGTCTGGGAGCTCAGCAATGTCAATGGCCAGGGTCCACACTCACCCCAGCACAGCCTGAGGGTGTTCCCGCCCAGTCTCAGTTTTGGTGGCATTACCCAGCAGCAGGCAGTGGACCGGAGCTGCAGTGGACAGGTGCCTGCTGGCCAGCTTACAACACAGCAGGTGTCTACATAGGTGAGGCTGCAGGTAAGGTAGAGGCAGGGGCCTCAGGGGAGAAGTGTACATACAGCATGGTTGGGCCTGAGACATGGAGCGCAAACCTGAGCTCTGTGTGCACCTGGGGAAGTCTGTGAGCAGATGTGTCCCCCTTGTCCTGCATGGCTGAGTGGGGACAAATCCACGGGACTGACCCATTCATTCATTCGTCCTGGGCTCATTCAAGGGACAACTGCACTCAGACCTGTGGCAGGTGTAGAGGGTGGTGTGGAGGCCAGGAGACTCCTGGGATAACAAACATGAGGCCCTGCAGGGCCAAGGCCACTCTTTCCACAGCGGTGATGCAACTTCCTGCTTCAGACTGGGAGACAGCCTGGCTACACTGATGTAGCCTGTCCACTCGCTCCCCACAGAAGCACTGTCTCAAGGCTGACTGAGGAGCAGCTGCCCCTCAGCTATCTGTGTGTTCAGACAGGTGGCGCTGCAAGTGAAAAATGCCGAAGACCCAAGCAAACCTGCGTCACCAGACCCCACCTACCTAACACAGCAGTCTGCGGACACCCACTGCTTCTGTACATGCAACCCCCGACTTCCTGTGGGCACTGACATCCATCCATCCTGGCCAGGCCTACTAAAGGATCGACCCAGCAGTACCACAGGAGAAAGGACTGGCCCCACTTCCATGGGACCACCGCCAAGAAAACCCCGTGGAGCACTTCAGCTCTGAAGTCAGAACGGAGTCGACGGCACCAGCTCACCCTGGAATTTCTTCGGTCTGCAAGCAGTGAGGGGACTCTGTCACCACTCTTCTGGCCACCCTGCCTACTAACAAGGCCCTGGTGGTCCCAGAGGAAGCCCTCTGTGCTGAGGCTGTCTTGGGAAACAGACGTCACTCCAGATTTAAGGCCTTAGGAAGGTATGGGGAATATGCTGTGGTGGCTTCTGGGAAAGTCACTTTCACCTTCTTCTCCTGAAGATGTTCTATGCAGGACCTGGCCCTCCCTCATGTAAAGTCAAAGAGGAGCCAAAGAAATTCAGCTGTCCCAGGGAACAACCCACCCCTGCCCCTTGGGCAACTTCTCCTGGGCAAGAATGGACAGAGACCTGGGGACACAACCAAGTAAACGTAGGGGGGCAGGTGCTTTGTAGCCACCTCACCTGAAGCTGCCTATAAGCGAGGCCATTGGAAGGCCACACACCAACCACGCCTACACATCGGCACCCTGGGGCAACTGCCAGGAATACTCACCATCACATCAGTGCTACCTGTCAGCAAGTCAGCACTACCCACCAGCCAGCCACCTGGCCATGCAGCAGGATGGGGATCTAAGAGCAAGAGGGCAGTCCACTACTCCCAGAGTTATCAGTCCATGTGTGTCGCGCACAAAAGAGCGAGAAGACAGGACAGAGCCAGCTGCTAGGCCGGAACAGTGGGAAGGGGGGCTGACCACATCCAAACTGGGAGCACGCACCAGGCTTCAGGTGTGCTAGGTGGGAATGGGGTCCAAGCAAGAGCAACCTATGGAAGGTACAAAGAGGGCAGGGGCCACAGTCACTCACGTACAGTACGTGCAATCAGGACCCCAGCTCAGGGCCGAGAGCAGCTACTGTGCACTGGCCCGTGTGCATGGTGAGCTGGCCACAGCAGACCCTAACAGTGAACATCAGTGGGGTCACAGAGCTCTGGGAGCCAGGCCATGATCAAAGTGGCATCTGACACTGTCTCTGGGGCCGAATGTCATGGTTGACAAATGGGAGCCAAGACTCTGCACCCAAGGAAAGGCCCCGCTGTATCCTGCCACCCAGTACAGTTGTTCTCTCAGCTGAGCAGAGACGCTCTCCAGCCAAGCTGGCAGCAGGTAAAGACAGCTGCCGTCCAGAGCCAGGGTCACTTCCAGCCACGTATTCTCCACACCTCAGTGTCCTCGCTTCCACCACTCACAGAGTGCCCATGTATGGTCAATACGTCTGAGAAGCTGCCCCAACACTTGGCCTCGGCTCAGGGGGCTGGGAGCCCTCAGTGTCAGTGGAGGAAAGGATCAGAGAGGCACAGTGGGGCACCCCCAGAAACATAGCCCCCTTGCAGGTGGTCTTGGACTGAACCAGAAGCAGCTCCCAGAAAAGGAAGCACCATGAAGACGGTTGAGCTCCCCAGGGAGCACAGTGGGTTTTGAATCCAAGACGGCAAAGGTTAGCTCCCAGCTTAGATGACAAATTTTCATTTCATCTAAGAGCATGGCTGCATTAGGTAAAGTTTTTGTACTTGAATTGTCTCAAAGCATTTACTCTAAGCACCTGCTGCCATTGTCCAAGTGTCACTAGGTCATTAGGAGGAAGCGCCTAGCAGTGTCTGACACCCACTGGGACCTCCAAGCCAGCCAGTCTGCATGCAGATCTATGGGCACCACTCCCTCCACTGAGACACAGGACAAAGGGCGTCATCTCTCCTCGTCCTGGAGAAGCAGAGCCCCAGCTCGCAGGAGGGGTTGGAGATGTCCGCAGGGATGCCACACCTGACCCATAGCACTAGCTCGGTCTGTGATCCTCCCAGCCACCCCATGGGAACAGCACCCACCTCATCCCAGGGATCTTCTGGCAATGCTTTCCAGGGGGCAAACCCAAGAGTGTTGCCATCACCCTGGGTAAGGACTCCCAATGTGGCTCCTGGCACTTTTAAACACATTCCACACAGAAGTACCAAAAATGTGAAAGTCACTTATCTGAGGGCCCAGTAGTCTACCTTAAGACGACTCCCACAACAATCAAGAACCTCCCTCAGAGGAGCCAGGGCTGCCCCTCTAAACCTGATCCAAACTGGATGGCAGTGTTCCACCACGCCCCCTTCCTCCTACCCCATGGTCAGACCCTGCTCCCTCCACTCCCATCCCTGCTTTTAAGCTCTCCCCTTCCCCCCTCCCAGGAGGCCCTGGCTGGTGCAAACAGTAAACATGCTCAACAGAAAGCTTGGAGGTTCCAGTCTACCTGAGGGCTTCTCTCAGAAGAAAGGTCTGGTGAGCTACTTCTGAAAGACCAGTCAGTCAAACCCTGTGGAGCACAGTCCTACTCCAACATGAATGAATCCAGGAGCCATGGTTGGTAACTGGCCCCCTTCCTCATCTGAGGCAAACCAAGATCTGACTTCTTGCACATGCCAACACACATTTTCATTCTGTACAATCGATATTCTAGACTAATTCCCTGCTCCTAAGAATTCTAAACCATCGTGAAATAAAGCACACAAAGAACTACTGTTTGGATTAAGAGCTGTAGACCCAATGTGGGGCCGCACCTGAGCCATCTCTGTCCGGGCACTCAGCTCCAGTCCTGGGACTGGCTGCTCCTTGAAGATTCCATCCAGGCCTTTCCAGGCAGCTTCCAGTCTGCCTCCTCCACCCCAGCAGCAGAAGCACTTGCTGGAAGGATTTACCCAACTGCCTCTCCCAGTTCACTCACCTTCCTCCATGCACAGAATGTCACTGCTGTCGGGGATGGAGCTGCAACCAAGAGCAAGTCTGAAGGCAGCAGGCAGCCCCAGGTGCATGTGTTGTTGTGCACGCACGTGCAACCCCCCCACCCCCCACCCCAAGAAAAAGACAGCCACCATTTCAGAAGGCTGCTCTGTGTGAGGTAAAGCCAAGCCGGGTTGAAAAAAGCACTTCCCACACAGCCATGGCTGCACCACTAGCACCCTGGTCACTCTTGGCATTGGGGCCCCCAGAGGGCACAGGTGCAAGCACTCTGAGACGGGCCTTTGGGCACCAGAAGCAGGACAAGGGCACACAGCCCCTACACCTGGCCTCAACATCAGTGTTCTACCTACCACACCTGAACCTCTCACCCAGGGACCCGTGACCACGCATGCCCTTCCCCACCTTTATCAGGGACGAGTCTCTCCCAAGGGCAACGGCCAATAGCCCCTGGTGATGCTGCCGCCCGCTCAGAATGACACAATCCACCTCACTGACGTCGCAGGGGGCCACCTCAAGTCGTCCGCATGCAGAGCACAACGTCCACCTTCTGTGCAAGACAGTGAGTCACACACAAGGAATGACACCTGCTGCACAGCAGACCGACACTGGCTCCCAACCCTTTCCCAGTCATAAAAGGACACGCCCTCTCCCTGCCTAAGCACGGTGCAGTTACAAAGAGGGAAACCGGGAAGGCCCCAGCTGGGCCACTGGTGTACTGAGGCAGGGCCACTGGTGTACTGAGGCAGGGCCACACACATTCAGCTTTCCGATCTTCCACCTCACACAAGGCCACTGGTTCAAACCTTCCAGCCAGTGGGAAAAGTGGCAGCAGTCGGCTTTCATGAAGGCTTGTCACCTCGGGGACCCCAGGGGGCAGTTCACTCTGTCTTGGAGGCCAGCTAGGCATCAGAATGACGGGACAGCAGTGGGTCACTCTACTCAAGAGTCAGGTCTGCAACTTAGAAAACTCTTCTTTGCTGCTGGATCAAAGGCATTCTAAACTTGTTTCCTAAATGATGTAGTCTTGAAGCAGACAATGAAGTTAGAGCCATGAAAACCCCCATCAGCGCCAGTCCCCACTCCATCATGCACAAGAGCCTGGGCAGGACACACGGCCACGGTTGCTTAGGGATGGGCCAACCTGTCAGCTCTGCCATGGGCTGGTCTCACCCAAGCAGAAACTTCCCAAAATGTGTGTGTGTGGGGGGGGGAGGAGGGGAGGACGACAAGAGGTTCCCCTCACACGCACTTTTTCTGTGGCTGCCTCCCCATCTTTCATCAACAATGGACAGTGAATAATGCTTGCATCTGCTTTAATCGCCTTCAAACCCACTGTGGTTGTTAGGCTTTCCTTCCAAGGCCCCTCTAAGGGGTGTCAATCTTTTTTGGCTTGTAGTCACACACTTAACCATCCGAGCTACCCAGGGACTTCTGTGGTATTTCAGTCATAGGCACTGTCACGTAAAACTCACTGCCATCTGCCATCAAGTCAATTCTGAATATTGACCCTGTGGGTTTCTGACACACAAGTCTTTATAGAAGCAGAAAGCCTCATTCTTCTCCCAGGGAGCATCTGGTAGGTTTGAATTACAGACCTGCAGTTAGCAGCCCAACTCGTAACCCACTATGCCACCAGAGCATCTTAGCATAACCCCTAACTTGGGTAAGTCAATTAACTGCAGTATGAAAGCAACTCATCCTCTTCCTGGCCAGAGGAGACACCCAGTCAATGGTCCCTTACTGCCTGGGTTCAACCCCAGTCACACCTCATGTGCAGCCCACACCCATCTAGTGGTAGAAAATTGCATGTGACTAACATGCTGAACAGGTTTCAACAGACCTTCTAGACCAGCCATTCTCAACCTGTGGGTCGCCTGATGCATAACAGTAGCAAAATTAGTTATTAAGTAGCAACGAAAATAATGTTATGGTTGGGGGGGGGGGGTCACCACAACATGAGGAACTGTATGAAAGGGTCACGGTATTAGGAAGGTTGAGAACCACTGCTCTAGATGAAGGGGAACTGGGAAGAAAGCTGGCGATCAACTTCCAAAATCAACCAATGAAAAATCCTCTGGAGCCCATCTGAAACCAATCATGGGGGTGCACAGGACCAGGTAGTATTTGAATCTGCTTACCCATGAGAAAACCAAGAGTCAGTGACCCCCCAGCAGCCCCTAACCATACACTCATGATGCCATTTGCACCTACAAAGGGGAGACTGACACTGCCCAGCTCCTTCTGCAGGGCTCCTGGTGGAGTAAGGCGACTTTGTTAGAGGGCTGAGTGGCTACAGCTCACAGGCACACCTCTGCTCAGCGTGGAGTTTCACAAGAGTCGCACAAGGCACTTCACACAGATACTGCATCCACCCCCGACCCCAGTTTCAGACCAGGGGCCAGTGACCAGCCATGGGATGAGGCCCTTCTTGTGTGTGACCCTCTGCCGAGGCCCCACAGCCACCAGATGACTTACTATGGCCAACGGAAGCCTGAGAAGCAAGGACCAGGCAAACCCAAAACCACCTCTCAGGGACCTGTTCTGGTCTCCCAAGGAGGCCAGAGAGTCACGTAATGTCTAGGTGGCCACAACATAACCTTAGATACCTTAGGTAATGGCCTACGGAACACTGAGGGGAAAACCAACCAAATCCACCAAGCTAGCAATTGAGGAGTTCCTAGTGGAAAATCTGACCAGGGAAGGCCCAAACATAGATGCCCAGGGCTAGTTCACTGCCCTCCTCAGCTTCCCCCTGCTGGGGACACACAGGGTGCTCACCTGGCACTGGTCAAGCCTGCCCCGTGCTGTGATTTCCTGTCGCAACCAGACATCTCTAAAACGTGAGATCCTCGAACATCCATCTTCCTCCAGCTTCCAGGGCAGGCCCTCCGAGGTTGGGATTAGCCCACTTCACAACAGAACTTCTGGGCAGTCAGCGGTCCCCATGGTACATGTAGCACTCCAGCCTCAGGGCTGGAGAGGGGCGTGGAGCACGGTACCCTGAACATGCACCCAGGCGGAAAGCCTCATGTGGGAGGGGCTGCTGAATGGACACAGGGGACAGGATGTGCTCAGGCAGGCACACAAAGTCTACTGCACGTGTGTGCTGGATGCAGACTCCAAGAGAGCAAATGTGCATGCTGCCCTTCAGAGACTCCCATCTGCAGGGCCAGCATACACATCTGCAGGATGAAGCCTTGGCGGCTCCTGAGAAAGGTGTGCAAAGGGTTTACATTATTGCTGACCTGTCAGAAATGATTAACCCGCAGACCTGTTGTTGTAGACATCCAAGGCTGCAGGGGCTGGATCTCGGCAACTAGTCCTCTGTTACTTGGTGAGGCTGCTCCAACTTTGCAGGTACTTGAGGGTATCAGGTTGGTGGCCGAACTGCTGCTTCCAGCAAAAGTGTCATCTGTGTGCTCCCCGAAATGGTGCACCCACAAAGATAAACCCTGAGCTTCACACTGTTATACCGCTTCTCTTGGAAGAGTTTTAATTTTAGTGTTTCCTTTTTCTTCACTGTCCCCGCTATCTTCCCTTCCATGAGGATCTTAAATATGTTAACCAACCATCCAGAACTGAGGTTCCTGATTGTGGGAGGTACAGGAGGGCAGACGCAGGCCAGCAAGACTTCAGAGATAACCTCCCCCCTCCCCCCAGTGTCACCTGAGCCACACCAGCTCCAGATGCACAAGGCCTAGGCCACCATCCCCCACCAACCTAGTCTGCCACGGGGCCGAGGTTCCTACTCAGTGGTCACTGAAAGTCAGACTACTGTCCAATGGCGTTTGAACATGACCACAGGCGACCACTGATAGGGTAGCATCTAACAGATACCGTGATTTCAGAGAGACAAGTTCCCGATCCATCCCACCCATCCCTGCCCCCATTTCTGCAGGACTCTGAGCACACCTATCATAACAGTTGTCAAGGAGTCTGTTCTGATTCTTGCCGCTCCCCTCCCCCATGTGTGTCAGAGCACACGCTCTGCTCCAGAGGGTTTTCTGGCTGAGTCTAGGGAAGAATGCCAGGGCTTTCTTCCCAGGCTCATCAACTCAAACTCCCAACCCTTTGAGTAACAGCCATGAATGTTCAGCACTACACCACCCTGGGCCACCACACCAACACCACCAGAGAGGGCCCGAAACGAGCCACAGGTCAGTATGTCATCTTTGCACATGCTAAAACACCTTCACCGAAGGTCTGTTCCTCCCCCAGCCCTTTTTTCCTCCTCTCACCAGAGAGCCCTTCAGAGGAGCCACTGAAGAACCCTGGACACCCTCGGTCACTGGTCCACCGCCTCTATTGATGGTGACCACTTGCCCCATCCCAAAGCTCCTCTGGCAGGAGTACCAACCAGCGCTAACACCTCAGCTGCCTGAGAATCTGGGTATACAAGCATGTGGGGGTCAAGCAATCAGGCGCTGGCTGGGAAAAAAGATGCACAAGACACCTACACACTACTTCTCGCATCACTGGTTTGATTCTCTGGTAGTTCTGTCTTGGGAACTTCAGCAGGACCAGTGAATGCAAGGAAGACATTCCTTAAGGTTTCTATAGCGTGTGCCTATTCCGCCCCCAAATGCCTGCCACACTTGTTAGCGAAGGACACATCACTACTAGTCCACCTTCCTGGGACCTAGAGGCCAGGGGCAAAACAATGGCTACTGCTCACACACTGGAGCCTTGGAAAGGTCATAACCCCTCAGTTTCTCCCACAATTGTATGACCCAATATGAAATTATTCCAAAAGCGCCAGGAGCGATGCAGACAGTGGGGAATACATAACCAGCCTCAGATAAAGCAAAAAATCAAAGTTACTTCCAGGAGAGAACTTGTGAGTCCCCCTGCCAAAGCCAGGGTGACTTTTTCTTCCATCCCCAGCACACTACAAACTGGCCTCAACGACTACTTCCTGGTCACCGAGCAAATGCAGGGGGCTCCCTCTATAAATGCTTGCCACTGCCCAACCTGGCAGAGGGAAAGGGTACCCCCTAGGGAAACTCTGAGGAAGAACACAGCGGGTCTTCTCGCCCCATCCCCCACCCCACCCCCAGGAAGTACCCGAGAAAGCATGAGCCTGGAGTTTTAACCCTGAATGTCTCCAGTCACAAATCAACCACCAGGCTGTGATGCCCCAGGTGAAGGGAGAGCGGGGGACTGTGCCAGGAGAAAAAAATCACCTCTAATTCACTACCAAAGAGCGGGGCTCTCTGACTTGGTCAGGGGCACCACGGTCACCTATGCCCAGTCAAGCGACAGGAAGGACTCCACCCCATGTCCCCCAGTAATTCTGACTCCGCAGCGACCCCCCAAAAGAGATCCGGTCAAGGCAGAGGCCGTGGACGCGCGGAGGGGCCCTCCATACGCCCTGGGCCCCTCAGCTGGGGGGCAGAGCGGGCCAGGAGCTTCCCTCAGAAGCCAGGTAGGTGCTCCCGGCCGGAGGAGAGGCGAGGAGGACTCCCTGGTCGTCCAGAAGGCCCACACTCGGGAGGCACGGGCTCTCCGAGTCATGGTCGAGACACCAGTTGCTCCACAGCCCTTGCCTTACCCTCCCCCCGCCCCGCGACGGGAGGGCTTCCCCGGGGTCTAGGGCCCCAGCGGGAGGGCGGGGTAGGCGAGCTCCGTCCGGAGCTGCGAGGGTCCACGCGCTGGAACTCGAGGGGAAGAGAAGCTCTGACCTCAGCCCCCGTCTGATCCCTCCACCCAGGCCGCAAGGAAGCCTCGGCCTCACGTACCCAGCGCCGCCCGGCTGCCCGACCTGGCCCCGGTCCCGGGGGGCAAGACGCTGGGATGGCAGCGGTCCTGAGGGGCAGGAAGACGCCGGGAAATCTACCGGGGACCGGCGGGCGCGGGGCACCGGGGAGGGGGAGGGTCCCGGCTGCACGCGGCCTCCGTCCCGGCACGCGCGACGGGCACTTACGTTGCTCTGGGCGTCGATGGCCTGCAGCAGCCGGTCCCTGATCTGCTGCGGAGACGCCGGAGCCGCTGTCATTGCCTGGGCGAGGCGGGGGGGAGCGGCGGGGCCGGCGGGCGGGCGGGCTGAGGCGAGGGGACGGGGTCACTCACTCGCCAGCCTCCGGGAACGGAGCCGCATGTTCCCGCGGCGCTGGAGCCGGAGTGGGCGCGCGGGGTGGCGGGAGAGGGGAGCCGGGGCCGGCGCTCGGGCCGGGCCGCCGCCGCCACCGGAGGAGGAGGAGCCGCCGGAGCCGCCGGAGCCGCCGCCTCGAGAACCAAACTCCAGTGAGCTGCCCCCGCGCGGAGCACTCTGGGTAACCCGCGCCGCACGCAGCGTCGGCGCCACGCTGAGAAGGTTGGGAGATGGGGGCGGGCACAGACGCCAGGCCAGGGCGGGGCCGCGCGCGCGCTCCGCCCCGTGCTTCAGCGCACGCGCGCGCACGCGTACTCGCCTGCCGCTCCGCCCCGCCCGCCGCAGACGGGAGCCGTTGAGAGGCGGTTGGGCGGGGCAACGGCCGCCGCCCGAGGCCCCGCCCCCGTCGCGCTCCGGCAGCTTCCGACGGAAACCCGCCGCCTGCGCGCGCGCGCCGATACCTGGAGCCTGGCGCACCAGGCGTCCACCAAGAGCCCGGCCTCTGGGAGGCAGGCCTGTGGTCGCACCGTAGTGACGGGTGTCGCGGAAGCTGGCCAAGCCTGTGCAGCGACCTGTCTGGGGCCGTAAAGGTCCCTGTTGCGGTTTTGCGCGCGGCGACAGACGCCATTGCCGTTTGCACGAAGTGTCATCTGAGAAGCTGAGTAGGGCCGAGAACCCCGCCTCTCGGGCCCACCGTAGGAAGCGAAAACGAAAGAAGTCCTCGCGCCTAGGAGGAGCTGCCACCCGAGCTCCGGAGCTGACGGCCCCTCCCCCCCACCAAGGCTCCAAACCCGGATATTTCCCCACCTCGGCACCACTGACTTCTGTGGCCACTCTGGGCCTTGCAGTAGCAGCCCCTCCACCCTCCGCAGTGATGACCAGAAATCTGTCCACATTGCTGGATGTCCCGGGGTGCGGGGGAAGAGCAGTTGAGAATCAGACTGAAAGGCCCCTTCCATCCTGCTTAGAGGAAACGAAAACCCTCGTTCTCTAAACCAGAGGCCACTGAAGTCCAAGGTCATCCAGAGTCCTGGGTCAAGCCCACAACTGCTGGCTGATGTCAAGTCTAAGGGCGCCTTGCTTCCCACCCCTCCCAGCTGCCTTTAATTGCTGGCTGTCTCCCCCACTTTAGCTCTGTAAGAAGGGGTGGGAAAGGAGCATAATCTATACCCCAACCCCTGTTGTAACAGGAAGACCCGGGTTTAAAACAGGAGGGTGGCAGCTAATAGGGACCACATGTGTGCCTTGAATCGATGCTACACCTGTTAGTCTTGCATTTGTCATGCTTCTGGGACGTGTTTTTGTTGAAAGGCTGCTGCTTCTGCATATGGTTGTGGTTTCTTGCTTCTGTAAATGCAAAGAGCCGTACATCACACTTGCAGGTGCAAAATAAACAAGGGAAAAGAATTCCATTTACTCTCCCTTCCACAATGAGGTGCTTTGCCTCTAGTTCAAATTGGAGATTGGCCCGTTTATCTCACTGCAGAAAAGCAAAACAAACGTCTTTCCCCAAATACATGCCATCCCCATTTCTCTGGACTTCCAACTCAAAACAGACCAGGTCCTTTTGAAAAGTCAAGGATGACATGAAAATCAAGTCATTTCTCTTGCAGATAGGGTGGCTTGATTGGGGGAGGGAGAAGCACCTAACTCACCTGTCCTTTTTAAACGAAACAAAACTTAACAGTCCACGTGGAGTTGTGGGTTAGGCAATGGACCTCTAACGGAAAGGTGGGCAGTTCAAGCTGGCTGTGCCCACTAAGATTTACAGCCTCAGAAATCCTAGGGACGTTTGTTACTCTTTAAGGTGGAGTTGGTGGATGACAGTGCCTTAGCATTCCCAGTAGACCAAAGTGCATTGCTACCCCCTAGCTGGTGCACACGCATTGAAGAGCTGACAGGGTGCCAGTTGGATTCCACCAGGAGGCACCTTTGAAGAAAGCCCTGGCAATCTACTTCAGAAAAGTGCTTGTTAATAATGTGTTTAATAAATGAACTACCACATCCGTGATCGCTGGATATACAGAGACACGCCCACACATATGCACACATTTCAGTTCCACAGGCACACACGTTAACACCCAAAGCTGTTGCTCTGGAGGCAGTCCCACAACACGTGGCATCCACATGTGCCAGAGAAGAGCCGGTCCAGTGGGTGGTGGTGGCTGTCAAATTAACAAGCATTTTCAGGCCTTTCTTCCACGGCGCCACGGGTGGGTTCCAACCCTCCAGCCATCTTCTGGCTACCGGTTGGGTCAAAACCTGCGCCACCCCTGGACACAGTACCGGTACTGGGGGCTTCAGTAAGCATTTGGTGAACAAGTGAAATATAACAAAATACTTTTTACTATAACAAGCAGGTACATACACGCATGTAAATATTTTATTCATGTAATACTGCCTATCAAAGGGCTTCTGTAAAGATGAATAAGGTAGGCCTCGAACAGGCGTCTTGAGACAGTAGGCAGCTCCTCCCAGGTCCACGGCAAACACTGTAGCTCGCTGACTAGACCCTCTGCTTCAGGAAGTGACGATGCAAACAGTCCCAGATAGTTACTCAAAGATGGAGGGGACATGCTCCTCCCCAGTGATGATTCTCTGAGGGACGGGAGGCCTTTGCCCCCACTCTTCTGAGAGGACAAGACCTGGAGAGTTTGAAAGCTCCTTAAAAACAGCTGCCTCACCTCTGAGCAAGCTGGACCGCAGTGAGGAAGGAAGAGGCAGTGCCTGGAAGGCCCTGCCTCGCTCATGCCTGGGGAAGTGACTGAAAGGTTGTTTCAGGGGCTGGAATGCAGACCATCCTTATCAGTGAAGAAGGGTGGGGTAGGGCGGGGTGGAGGGCGTAATTGTTCTCCCTTGATCAACCACTGTGGCCCAAGCAGAACTCAGAGCAACAAGGCAGTGAATGGGCCAGCTCCTAACTGGGCAGCTGCCATCTTCAACAGCACCAGCAAGTGGAGTGAGTGATGACAAGGGGCAACAGCAGAAACATGCCAACCTTGCCTCGTGTGGCCTTCCAGACAGCACGTCCCTGGGAGTCCTGTGTCCTTTCCAGGAGAGGAAGTTACCAGATGTCCCCCCAGGAAAGCACGTAAGGGCTCTGGTTAGGAACAGGAAAAGCAAATCCAACAGAAACCCGTTTGTTCTGATTTTAACCTTCTCACGGCGTCTCTCTTCACTCGCACTGCTGGGTCAGTTTACCACAGAAAGGCCTAGAAGGGGGTGCGGAGTTCTGCTCCGGCTTGCAGGGAATTTCCTTTCTATGCTTACGCGTCCGGTGCCAGGAAAGACACAAGCAGCTATGCACGATACTTGAAAATACGGGCAGGGACAGCCATCATCTCTGATGGCGATGTTTCTCTTCCTGACACGAGCCCCCTAGAGCCCCTTCTCTTCTCAAATACACACATCTGGCCTCGCCCATCTTCTCAGGAGCTGGGGTCAGTGTCTGACCTCTAGTAGCCTTTGCTGTTCCCGCTCTCCTGCTGTTACCATGCTAACCGAGGATCCCTAAGTCCCAGGCATGAATGGAGAACTGAGAATGAACTGTCCGTGTGTCCCTTCCAGCTTCAGTTTTGTATTATTTTTCATAGTAATAAGGAGAATACGTGAGCACTTACTAGGTGTCCGGTTCCAGGCTCAGCACCTACAACGCACTTCAGCCAAAAGGCCGTGGAAGTCCCACTCTGGCCAGCCTAGGCTACCAGACCCCTGAAGGCCTGGCTGTCCCCAGATGACCGAGCAACCCCACTCCTGGGAATCCACCCATTAGGGGCACACACAGATGTGCATGAATGTTCACATTGGCAGGGGAGTCCTGGTGGTGTAGCAGTTTACGAGCGGGGCTAACCTGCACTAGGTTGGCTGTTTGAAACCACCAGCCACTATGTGGGAGAGAGGAGGTTTCTACTCCCTTAAAGAGTTAAGTCTCCCACCACCACCATTAAAAATAAAGAGAAAGAGTCCAGTTTCGGAAACCCGCAGGAGCAGCTCTACTCTGCCCTATAGGTTCTCTGTGCATGGAATCCACCAATGGCCAGGAGTTTGAGAATCTGCTGAGTTCAAGGGCAGGTGTCCATCAGTCCATGGGCATGCCCATAAACACAGTACGGCCTGCTCAGGGCAGGATGTCTGCTTTGGGCCTAAGAGGGAACAGACGGCTGGCTTATGCTATACGGAGGAATCTTGGAAACAGGATGTTTACCGGCGAACACAGAAGGACACAAAAGTGGATGAATCTATCTAAATGGCATTTAAACTTCTTAGCAACAACCCAACACCTTGAGAGAATGGGCCAATGGGTCAAGGCAAGTAAAGAAATAAGAGGACAGATAAGGAGTATCCACCTGTGAGTCAAGAGCTGCCTTCAGTCAAGCCACACCCACTGTGCCCTCTCCAGTGGGTTGTCCATGGAGAAAAACTCATGACTCTGACTCACGGAGCTTCTGGGTGGTTCGAACCACAAACCTTGCAAACTGTTTGTATTCCCAGGGTCCCGTCACCGCAGTCAGTAATGGCCCCAGCACCAAGCAGTTCTGCAAGGCCCACAGTAAGCACTGGTGTCAACTGAGGACCTAGGGCACGTGGGCAGTACACCCGCTCACTCAACTGTCAGCACCTGTTCTCAAGAGCCCACTGAGGAGCTCCTGAGCCACAGACAACTGGCCCCCAACTTTCCAGAAAGGCAGAGGAAACAGGGAGAGGGGCCAAGGCACGGGGGCAAGGTGCCCACCAGCTCTGCTGACTGCCTCCATGGGACCTGCGACAAGTCATTTCTCTGGCCAGTCCATTGCCAGTGGGGACAGAGGATGAGACCGACACTCCTGAGGGCCCTGGGCTGTGTTCCAAAATAGAGGCAGTGCAACAAACAATCCTTGAACTAACTACAAGCTTTTCTTTCTTGCTGTGTTTTGTTTTGTTCATTGTCAGTGGTTTGTTGTTGTTTTGATGTATATTGTTGCTTGGTTTTGCTCTGTCTTGTTTTTGTGCATGTTATTATCTCTGCAGGTCTGTCTAAATAAGATAGGCTGGATGAAGAAATTGGTGGAAAACCAACGGGACCAACAGTTCTGGGGGGAAATAGGATAGGGGGAGGTGGGGGGTAAGGAAGTGGTGTTAAAACCAGGGACAAGGGAACAACAGTGATCCAAATTGGTGGTGAGGTGGGTGTGGAAGGCCTGGTAGGGAATGATCAAGGGTAATGTAACGAGCAGGTATTGCTGAAACCCAGGTAGGGACAGAGCATGACAGTGGGACAGGAGGAAAGTCAAGGGAAATAGAGGAAAGAGCTGGGAGGCAAAGGGCATTTATAGAGGTCTAGACAAAGACATGTACACATGCAAATATATATATATATACATATATATATATATATATGGATGGGGAAACAGATCTATGTGCCTATATATATAGGTTTAGTAATAATGTGGTGGAAGGACATTGGGCCTCCACTCAAGTACTCCCTCAATGCAAGAATACTTTCTTCTATTAAATTGGCGTTCTATGATGCTCACCCTCCCAGCACAACCACTGAAGACAAAGCGGGTGAATAAGTAAATGTGGTGAAGAAAGCTGATGGTGCCCGGTTATCAAAAGATATAGCGTCTGGGGTTTTAAAGGCTTGAAGATAAACAAGCAGCCATCTAGCCCACATGAAAGAACACACCAGCCTGTGTGATCACAAGGTGTCGAAGGGGTCAGGTATAAGGCATCATCAGAACAAAAAAAAACCTTACCATAGTGAATGAAGGGGGAAGTACAGAGTGGAGACCCAACACCCATTTGTCGGCCACTGGAGATCCCCTCACAGAGGGGTCTAGGGGAGATGAGTCAGTCAGGGTGCAGTGTAGCACCGATGAATACAGCTTTCCTCTAGTTCCTAAATGCTTCCTCCCCTCCTTGCACCCCCCAACTATCATGATCCCAATTCTACCATGCAAGTTTGGATAGAACAGAGGTTGTATACTGGTGCAGATAGGAGCTGGAGGCACAGGGAATCCAGGGTGGATGATACCTTCAGGACCAGGGGTGTGAGGGGCGATACTGGGAGGGTAGAGGGAGAGTGGGTTGGAAAGAGGGAACCGATTACAAGGATCTACATGTGACCTCCTCCCTGGGGGATGGACAACAGAAAAGGGGGTGAAGGGAGACGTCAGACAGGGCAAGATATGACAAAATAATAATGTATAAATTATCAAGGGCTCATGAGGGAAGGGGGAGCAGGAGGAAGGGGGGAAAAAAAGAGGACCCGATGCCAAGGGCTTAAGAGGAGAGCAAATGTTTTGAGAATGATGAGGGCAAAGAATGTACAAGGGTGCTTTACACAATTGATATATGTATGGATGGTGATAAGTTGCATGAGCCCCTAATAAAGCGTTTAAAAAAACAGAGGCAGTGCATATAGAAGCCCTGATATGCACCATGGTTAAGCACTCGGCTGCTAACTGCAAGGTTGCCGTTTCAAACCCACCAGCGGCTCCTGAGGAAAAAGATCAGGCTGGTAGATCCAAAAAGGTTTAGTCTCGGAAATCCTCAGGCGGGGACCTGGCTTGATTTGTGGCACAGTAAGGGCAGCTTCTCAGCACTCCTTCAAGAAAAAGTACAGCTCACGAGGGCAGCGAGTCAGGCTCTACAACTCTGTGCACACACCACACCTGTTACACACAACACCCCAGACACACGTATTGTGATGTCCATGCAATGCCACACATGCACGCACACACTGCATGTCAGGCATGTCGCACACTTGTGTGATTTCACGCCTGTGTACCACCTACCACATAGGCCCGTTACAGGCCACTCACACACCACACGTGCATCCAACACCACACAAGGAGAGCACAAATGTGCACTCACATTCGATAACACACCCAAGCCACCACGCACATGCATTCATCACACGTGTGCCCCCCACACAAACATCTCATGCAATTATAAACCACACATCACACAGGATCACACACACACAAGTCCCCCTGCTTCCCCAGCCCAGCCCTTCTGCAGTCCCGAGTCCCACCATCCCCTCTCCATGGTTCGGCAGGCCAGATGGCAAGCAGTGGAGCTGGGAAGCCCACCAGCTCCCCATGCCCCTCCCCCGACATGGAGCTGGCAGCTGCAGCCCACTCCTCTGAAAGTGGAGCATGGCAGTGGTGTGCTGTCGAGCCCATTGGGCTGCACAGGGCATTCTTGTTGCAGGGAGACTCTCCTGAGGGGAGGCTAGGAGACTCGAGCTGGGTGTGCAGGGGCCCTGCTGATGGGTGACGCATGGGGCAGGAGTGCTGGAAGACGCCTAATCAGCACATGGCATGGCCAGTGAGTGGTGGGGATGCGGCCCGCATGGTGGGTGTGCATGCGTGGTCACACACCGACTGTCTGGATGCACAACAGAACAAGGACCCAGCAAGGACGGCCACATCCCACTGCCCAGAACCTGTGACCTCGGGACTGCACGTGGCAAGGGGTGGTGAAGGCAGTAGATGGGATTAAGGTACCTCCTTAGGAGACAATCCCAGATTCTCTGGGTGGGGAAGGAAGTCAAGGATGGAGGATGCAGCGAGAAAGACCCACCCTGGGATGCCGGCTGGGAGGACCGAGGATGGGGCCACGCGCCGAGGCACGCAGGATCCCTGGAGAAGATGGATGCGACTAGAAGGTGCTTCTCCCCAATCTCCGGACAGGCACTCGCCCCGCCACACCTGCCTTCTAGCCCAGGGAGCCTTGACTGGACATCCAGGCTACAGCAACCTTTATGCCAGTTTGTGGCTTTGGGGGCAGTAACTCCTGGACCTTAGGGCCCTCTGTGTTCCCCTGGAACTTCAATAACAAAGCCTTAGCCAGGGAGCCCGGCAGCACAGAGAGCTAGGAGCTGCGCCGCAAACACAAGTCAGTAGTGTGGAGCTAGCACCAGCCCTTCTGTGGGAGAGATGAGGCTCTCTACTCCAGTAAAGAGTGACAGTCTCGGAAACCAGCAGGGCCAGTTCTAGTCTGTCCTAGAGGGTCTCTCTGAATCAGAGCTGACTCAGTAGTGGCAAGTTTGGTTGTTGTTTGGGGGGGTGTCTGTTGCCACCCAGTCAATCCTGACTCACAGAACTCTACGGGATGGAGAGCGGCCCCCGAGGTGGCATCTTTCCGGATGCAGACCCCCGTCCCTCCTGCACAGCAGCGAGCAGGCAGCTTCAAAGCGGCTGACACGGGTCACCGCCATCATGTCCTCAGCACACGAATGGGTAATGAAGGCATTCTCATTTTGCCCTGTGTGGCTCCAACACACATGCACTTGACCTTCCTGGCCCGCTCAAGGCCAAGTCCTGCTGGTGTCCTCCAGGGACAGTTAAAGGAAGGCCTGTTCCTTACTTGTGACCAGTGAGACCTGTTGCATTCTGGACAAGGTTTTCCCAGCCTTCGAAAACAAACAGATGAGATGGCCTCTTCATTCTGGAAGTGGGCATACTGGGATGCTGGATGTGATGGCTGGGATGAAGGCATCCATTTGAGGCCAGGAGGAAGTCAGCATCAGGGCTGGCTGGAAGGCTGAGGGTGGAGAGGGGCTCCGTGCCAGAGACAGCGGCTGTACCAGGAAGTGACTGCACCTCACCCTCATAGGCCCTTTCTGTGCTCCTATAGTAAACTTTATATTTAGAATTTTTATTTTATCTTACTCTCTTAAGGACCCTGCAAATGGAGTGAGTTTCAGGCCCCATGACACCTGGGACATCACTTAGCCCAAACCCAAAGCACTCACTGACATCAAGTCAATGCCGACTCCTAACGACCCCATAGGGCTGGGTAGAAGTGCCCCTTTGAGTTCCTGAGACGAGCTCTTGGCGGAAGCAGAAGGTCCGGTCTTTCTCCTGCAGAGGGGCTGGTGGCTTCAAACTGCCGACCTTGCAGTTAGCAGCCCAACTTGTAAATCACTTAACAGGGAGCATCCAGAGACAGAGGCCTTCACGGGTACCTGCAGGGCGTTCCCGGGCCACGCAGAGTTAAATAAACTGAATCCCTTCAAGCACGTTCTCGGTCCCGTGACTAGATAGCCACAGCAGGCTGGACACCTGGCTGTCTCCTTTCACCTCCCAAACACCATGCCATAGCTTCTTAATCAAAGGGGCAACACCAAGAAGCGCTCAAAGCTCTGGGCCTACCTACAGGCACCTTGGGAGAAAGGCCTGGTGACCCAATTCCAAAACATCAGCCAGTGACTCATGTGGGGGTCACTGACTCACAAGGGGTGCTCACGAGTTGGGAGTGGATGGCAACTGCCTGTCACCCCTGGATGCAAATGGTTAACATATTCCGCTGAGATCGGAAAGGTCAGAGGTTCAAGTCCACCCAGAGGCAACTCAGAAGGTCTGGCAATCTACTTCTGAAAAATCGCCCTCCAAACCCCCGTTAGACTCTGACACACACGGGTGACCAGGGCTCACCTGCAGCCAACACGGACACCTTTGCTTGTCTTCGCCAGGGACGCGTTCGATTGCCAGGGACTTTCAGGAGAGAAAGGGGCTTGGAAAGCACTGGTGATCACAGGTACGGGCCAACAAGCCCCACACAGAATGCCTGGCTCAGTTTGCTTAACAGCAGGCTTCTCGCTCGATGCATGAAAAGCGCACCCCACTTACTGGACATAGGATCATGGCCAATGAAGCCTCCGGCCAGCCGAGCAAGCCCCTCACAAATTCCCATTTGGCTAAGGAGACCCTGAACTGGTTGGAATGGTGGGGAAATGGTCCCTCCTGATAGCCCACCCCTGCCCCACCCCTCTGACAGCTATGCTACTCCTGAGATCCAAACTCATTGTGTCCTGTCTGAGCTGCTCTGAGGAGTCTCTGGGAGCCCAGAGGGGGCTCTTGCCCATTCAGTCATCAAAACGAAACCGGGTTTCCGCCTATGGGCCACGGAGCTTGAAAGCAGCCAGACTGATTGCTTGAGATTTTGAAACACATGTTTGTTAAAACAAAGAGCACAAGGGCCTAGTGGTGACAAGGACTGGGATGTGCACCACAGGTGACACCGCCCATGACTTCGGCCGTAACCCCTTTTGTGAGTGACAGTCTTGGACACTCACAGGGGCCGTTCAACCCTGTCCTGTAGGGTCAGCACCAACTCAATGGCAGTGAGTTTTTAATTGTTAGTTTCTGTTATAGGATTATGGTGGGGTATATCCTTAGTCTCTACCCTCCTAGGGGGTGTGACTTAAACTTTTCCTTGGGGGCCATGGTCTGCTGAGGAGCCCTGCTGGTGTCACGTGACGCCTGGGGCTGCTAACCACAAAGCAGGCAGTTCAAAACCGTCAGCTGGGTCAAGGGAGAGAGATGAGGCGTTCTACTCCCGTTAACAAGTTAAGTCTTAGAAACGCACAGGAGGCAGTTCCACTCTGTCCTGCAGGGTCCTTATGGGCTGGACCGGTTTCCACGGCTAAGTCTGAGTTGCTTTTTTAATGGTCTGCTGATGGATTCAAAACCACCCCTCCATCAAAGCAGGTCCCTTTCCTGTGACCTCTTCTTTCCGGACTGAGCACTGGTAGAAGCAAGAAGACCTGCTTTGACTTTTAGACACAATGAGCTTCTCTGGTCTGGACCCTGCATCTGGCCCACCTTGGCCTGACCTTCAGATCTGGGACAGCACAGCACAGCACCTACCACCACTTGAGTCATTTTCTTAAAGCTTCTTGAGGCCTGTGAGACATGGCAGCAAATCGCAGAACCCAGGGACGTGCAGGAGTAAAGTAAAGGGGTGGACAGAGGTCAGGAAAAGGTGCAGGACAACATTGTGGGAAAGAAGGATATTTGGGGCACCTTTCATCTCTAACTCCTTCCGACTAGTTTGGAATTCATTCTTCTAAAAGAAATGATTACCACAACAGGTGATGGATAAGACACCAGGTGGGCCTGCGTCCACAAAGAAGTCCTGACACGTGCCGCAACCTGGACAAGCCGGGAAAGCAGGTGGCTACGTGCAGGCAGGCAGGCAGGCAGGCAGTCACGGCAGGACCGATCTGTTCTGGCCGCAGGGAAATCCGATTAGCTAGGACGAGGCCAATGCAGAGAGATTGTGGCTGGCGATCTCTAGAGGGACAGTGCGTGCTTAGGGGAGCACTGAGTTCATCTTAGGGGGGGCAGGGGGGCGGGATAATTTAGAAACTGTTTGCCTCCTACTGCAGCCTGAAAAGCTACACTGGCCTCAAGACCAGAACAATGCAAGGCTAGTTCTCGGGCACAAAGTACAATTGAGACAAAATCCCCAAGATGCCATCCTATTCTTAGAACACAATCCAACCCATAACGTTTTAATAAATAACATCGCTTCATTGAAACCTGAAAAAGGCAGAAGGCTACCCTCCCACCATTCACCCACCTCCCTGAGGGCAGGCTGGTCTTGGCCTTGACCTTGACCCATTTGTCCTTTCATCTGTGAACTGGGGCCCTGAGCAGAGCTCGAATCAGCTGCCATGATCCTTGCCATTCATAGGCTCTGACAGGAGGCCTGGCCCAGGCTTAAACGGAAGCAGTGTTTCCTTCAACGAGCTGGCGCGAAGCTGGCGATGCTGAGCAAATAGTAAGTGTGTCTGTGTGGTGTGTGCTGTGCTCCAGTTCCCAATAGGCTGGCTTTTCAGAAGCAGACTGCCAGGCTTTTCTTCCAGGGTGGCGCTGGGTGGACTCGAACCTCCAGCCTTCTCAGTGAGTAGCTGTGCATTTAACTTCTGGCACCTCCCAACACTCCATTATGTTCGCTGGGCAAAAGTGGAAGTGGGCTTGGCAAATCCCAGCCACCACAGGTCTCCACCCTGTGTGCACAGATCTCATCCGGCACATACTTTTAGCAAAATCCAAGAGAGAGAGAGAGAGAGAGAAACACACACACACACCACTTTTTTCTTTCTCCCTCTCGCCTGACATTTTGACAACTTACACACACACACACTCTCTCTTTCTCCCTCTCGCCTGACATTTTGACAACTTACACACACACACACACACACACACACACACACACACTCACTCACTCGCCCTCTCTCTTCTTTCTCCCTCTCGCCTGACATTTTGACAACTTCCAATGTGTAATTGGGATGCAGCCACTCATCACATGGCAATTTGCTTTTCACTGATTTACAACCTTGAGCCCCCTGCGGGGCAGTTCTACTCCGTCCCATCAAGATGCTTTAGGGCTCGGTTACCCAGTTTTCCTCCCCAATATCTTTGGAACTGTCCATCTGCAGGTCTGGCCTTCACCTTGCAGAACCCCACCTCCCTCCCTTCTCGCCCAATTGCTGGTTCTCTTCCATCCCTTCTTCCACGCTCCTAGCCAACTAGGGAAGGTTGTCATCCTACGGAGCAGGGAAACATGGGGAAGGATGAGTTTTCCAACAGAGCCCGGCAGCACAGCATCTTCAGAGCATTACCCTAGGAACATTCGCTGACAGAATTCACTGGGTTTCTGCTAACCTGATGGAGGCACAAGCTGTTGACACAATACAGAGGACAGACACAGTGACTGAGAAGGCACAAGTGACCGAGACGCCACCGAGAGGCTGTCCTAGATGAGGAACAAAGGGGCACAATACAAAAACAAACCACGCTCGCCCCTACGCACCATCTGGGATTATGGAAAAGGCCAAGATGCAGAAGATGATGGAAAAGAGACAGTCGGTTCCTGAACAGCATTCCAAACAAAGCAACGAGCCCGCAGCAGCCCGCAGTGCAGGTCTGCTGTTACCGGAACATCCCCAGGAAGAGGAAGGCGAGGTCCCGGGGAGCTCTGGCCCCTCAAGCGGCGCCTCTTGCTCACAAAGTGCCAACAACCTCTTGAGGCATCTGGTGTGGCCTCGGAGGCGACTCAGGAGAAACCTGGACGACAATATAGACACCAGATCACATACTGTGAGGGCATACCAGTATATTGATGATCAAAGAAACCCCACAGGTTATACAAAGGAAAAAAAATGGCCTTCAGAACGACTCAAGTTCAGGTTGGCGTTGTAGGAAAACATGTAAGCCAAAGTCCCTTGTTAGAAAGAAACTTTTATCTTCTATAATGCTACTTAGGTTCGGGAACCTCATTGCCCCCCATTCTGGGCTTACTAAACAGTCAAAATTTCAAAAACGCCCACTAATCAAAAACCTCTGGGATGTGGGCAGCTGACAGCTGGCATTTTACTCTGGTGGGCGCACCAGGGATCCCTTCTCACAGGCACTGACTTCGAAGTCACCAAGTTCCTGAGGACCAATGCCCGGAAGGAGACCCAGAAACTCCGCCCGCCACTCATTCCAGCAATGGTACAATAAGGAACCATCCGGGGTCATTTCACTTCACTACGGGTTTCAAGGCAAAGTGAGATGTTGACTTTGCACAGAATCCCCCTTTTCCCCCCCTTCCCGGCCCGCTGTTCCTTGGGAAACTGGTAATAACGGCATCAAATTCATCTCGCCCTGCTAGCGAATAGCTTAGTGTTTAGACGGCAAGGCCACTGTCCCTCTAACAGGTGACCTGCTCTTTTTTTAAAAACTCCTGAAGGCGGGCTCAGCAGCACCCTGAGCCAGAGCAGAAGCCTGCTGGGATGGGACAGGAATGAGGGCAGTGGGCTCATCACTGGTTCTAGCTCTCTGAGCCAACTCGGCAGCCCTGAACTTACTTGTTCTGGCCAAAAGAAAGGCCAAGCTTCCTGCCCAGCTCTCCAGGGAAAAGTGGCCAGAGACAGCTGGACGACTCTAATCAAAATGACGGTTCTTCCAAAGAAATCAGAAAATTCCCCAGAAAGCAGGGACCGGGAGAAGGCCTGATGGAAGAGAGATTCCAGGGCAATGGAAGGATCAAGACAGGATATTCCCATTGCTGCAAGTACTAACCCTCCTGGGAGTCCTCTGTGGGCACCATTCAAGTCCAGAGTCCAAAGCAAGAACATCTTTGAAAAAAAGGGGGCAGGGGGAAGGCGCGAGGCATCTTGGGAGACCGGTTTTCCACCTGCCCACGATTTTAAATGTTCTGGACAGACAGGTCGCTGGAATGTTCCAGAAACATCCTTGAAGTCATCAGGACTGGAGCAGCTCAGCGGTGACAGCCAGGAAGGTGTGATCTTGGGTCCGTGCTTGGGTGGGGGGGAACTCAAGAGCCGAACAGCCTGAGGTCAGAGGGGAGAAAGTTCTGTGAAGGTGGGGAGTTAAAAACACTTCTCCAAGTGACTGTGATGCTACTGTTCCTCAGACCACTTACCTGATGCTGAAAAAAGCAGCGTCCGGCTCATATGAGCGGCCACCTACCACGTGAGTCCCTTTTCATTGACCTCAGGTCCAACAAGAGTATACACAAATACTAGCAACGCTCTTCCACCTGCAAGACGAGTTCCTGGCAACAGTCTTCACAATGCCCCCCCACTGTCCATCAACAGATGACAGGTCACAAACAGGGACCATCCAGCCGGTGGACTAGGACTCAGGCGCCAACATAAAGAGGAATGAAGTCCTGCCATCCCCTGCCACCTGGACGGACATCATGCTGAGCACAGTGAGCCAGACACCAGACTTCAAACCCAAACCAAACTCACGGCCACAGACTCGATCCCGGCTCACAGTGACCCCAAAGGACAGGGTAGAACTGCCCCCGTGGGCTTCCGAGACTGCCACACTTAGATCAACAGGAGTGGCAAAGCCTCCTCTTTCTCCCGAGGAGCAAGTGGTGGGTTCAAACTGCTGACCTGGCAGTTAGCAGCCTAACATGTAACCATGACATCACCAGGGCCCCAGGAAGCACCCAGGATGGGCAAATGGTCAGAGGCAGAAGGCAGATTAGTGACTCGCCAGCTGTGGGGAGGGGAGGGACAACTGCTAACAGACAAGGTTTTCGGGTGGGGAGCAGAGACCGTTTCAGCTTATCCACTGTCAAGAGACAGACTTCCACAATTTACTTGTCTAGCTTCTCAGTGGTTGGGCGCCCTCATTTTCTACCTTTCTTTCCACTTGGCTTTTTTTTTTTTTTAATGTGAAGTTCAACATGTAGAAGGGTCAGAAGGAGAGTTCGGGGACCACCTCCTAGGTTCTCAACCAACACTTGGCCTTTCCGCACTCTGCATTCAGCCTCCACTGATCTCTCCTGTGTGTCAGACATCAGTGTACTGATGCTGACCCGTCTTTCCTTGTCTCTCGAGACTTGGACTTCTCAAGGCAGCATGGGTGATTGGTGGTGAGTGGTAGGGTTCTCTTGCCCCAACCCCTCCAAGCGAGAGACCTGGTTTGAGTCACAGCCAGGGCACCTCATGTGCAGCCACCCCCTCACCTGACCATGTGGCTGTGAGGCTGAACGGGTCTCAGCGGAGCTCCAGACTAAGCAAAGAGGAAGTAACAAAGTCAGCCACTGAAACGGTTACGGGCGGCAGTGGCCTCAGCTGCAGACATGGGGATGGCTCTGGGCTGGGCGGCACTTTCTTCCACTGGGCGCAGGGTTGCCAGGGGCCCAGGGGTCGACTTGACATGGCAGCTAAGGACAACAGCAAATTCCCAAATGGTCCAGGAGGCATGGTGCAGGGAAAATGAACCATCTTCTGGGTCCCACCAGCTTGCTTGACATCACAGCATGGTCACCGGCATGGGCCATCTGGGGTGGATCCTTCCAACCAACACCTTGGCTGAACGGTGCTTCCCTCACTGGTCACCCTTCCCCATGTATTCCATGTCGGCCACCAGCGTGTCTCCTTGGGACTTAGGCTGTACACACAGGTGCCAATCCAGCCTTTTCGACCTCGGAAACATTTCGCCCTGAAGACACATGCTTCGGAGGCTCATCAGTCAATTTGTCAAACAGGTGTCCTTCGAGTTAGCGGGGGGTTTCCAAGAGGCCTTTCCTGGGGACGCTTCCCCTCCCACAAGTTCAAACACTCGCTGCTGCCGTCACTCTGAGTCATGACCCCCCACACAGCAGAGCCCGGGTCTGTGTCAGCCCCATGATGGGTTGCGGATTACACCCAGTGAACCACACGGTTTCCACTGGTGGATTTTTGGAAGCTGAAAACCAGGTCTTTCTTCCTAGGGTACTTTATCCTGGAAGCTCCGCTGAAGCCTCTTCTGCATCTTAGCAATGTAACCCCCTCCACCGGCATGTTGCACTGTGGTGCATTGAAATTAGGTCTCTTGAGTGTGGAAAGCACCTATTTGACCGCCCAAAGGTCCCCAAATCAATCAAGGGGAGCACCCCCTCCCGCCTCGGCACCCCGTCCCCCAGCCTATTACACAAATGACATCAGTCATGGGAATGAAGAAAAAGCCTGAATCCTTTTCTGCTGGTTCTCAGCAGGGCTGAGGCAAGACATCATGTGTCCCATGGTGGGGTGAGGTGGCCAGGTCATGTGCTAGGGGGACGGTGTCTCTGGCTAGTGCCTGACAGGTCACCTGACATGGGCAGACTTCGAAGAACGCCCTGTCCCAGCCAGAGCTCTGGCCCGGACCCCAGGACCGACTGAGGAAGAACAGTTTAACTCTGTGGGCCTCTGGTCTCTTCCCTCACTGAGAGCTGCTACTTTGAAGGGTGACACCAGAGTCCACACTGCGAGGGGGCAGGACACGACCATCGATCGGCTCAGGCCACTGAGGAAGGGACGACCAGACTTACACGATCATACAGAACATCATGAAAATGTTCCACAGGGCAATGAAGATCCGGAAGTATCTGAGGCTCAGTAAGAATTCCCGTACGTTGTCACCTGGCAAGTGAAAAGACACCTTTACAACCTGGCTGGCATTTTGGTTTCTGCTTAACTGGTACCCACTACCCGGCTTCTAAAGACAGCCTGGCTCTCTCTCTGGGCCTCTACCGTGCCCTACACTCAGTACACAGGCCGGGGTGCCACTGCCACCTTCTCCCCAGAGCACCAAGCCAGCCGGGACTTTATGCCAACAAGCAGGAACGAGACATTTACTTTCTTCCTCTGGGCTTTCTGAGCTAGGAAGCCCAGTCCTCTCAGTGGAACATGACAAACCCCCTTGCTCAAATGGGGCCTGCCCCTGATTTTAGAATGTTTTCTCTATGTTCAAATGATTGAAGATAGTCAAAAGACTATTTTATGAGGCTGAAATACATCAGCTGCCACTGAGCTGATTCTCAGGGCAAGCCCTGGCACTGGAGCAAAACTTTGCTCCCCTGCATTTTTCACTGGTAGCTTTTCACAAGTGACTTGCCAGGCCTTTCTTCCACAGTGCCTCTGGGTAGACTGGAACCACCAACCAGTGCATGCATGCATTGCCCCGGGGGTTAGAGATCGGCCTCCTCTGCCACCAAGAGATGGCGTTGGAGGTCCCTGGTCCAGGCAACCACCAGGTGCTGGGGGCCCAGGGAGGTCCCAGGGACGGCAAGGCCTAGCCTCCAATCTCATACCTGTCTACTAGTCATGACACCTGCTCTGATGGAGAAGTTTGGGGAGTCCTGAGAGAACAGGCTGGGAGCCCCATCCAGGGTGGGGGCAGGCTCTCCGAGGACTGGCAGGCTCTCCGAGGACTGCACCGGCTACTCTGTGGGCTCAGAGCCCAGCTCTGCCGGTCATGTAAGAAAGCCTCGGCAGTCCTTTAAGAGCAGTGGCCTGACAGCCAGAACGCCTTTCCAGTGAGCACCACGGTAAGGAAACAGTTCCCATCCAGCCACAAAGCCATCTGACCTGTGGCCTCCCCTTGCTCACGCGCATGCCCACCAGACCCTGCTAGCCACCACCCAGGGGCACACCACTTCTTGAGCAACTGAGTTTTGGAATTTCAAGGACAGGCTTCTTTTAAAAAAAAAAGATCCAAGGGCAACAAATGTATAAGGGTGCTTTACTCAATTGATGTATATATGGATTGTGATAAAAGTTGCATGAGTTCCAATAAAATGATTTATTTAAAAAAAATTTTTTAAAAAGATCCAAGTAGCAAGTTCAGCGGCTGCCAGCAAGGTGCCCCACAGAGCTGAGGACAGCTGTGGCAGGAGATGACTCCCCCTACTGCTGGGGAGGCCACCACCAGCTCCCCTGGGCTGTTGGAGAAGCTTGGGATTCCTGGGGACGGTGTGCCCGCCCCCCTCCTATCAGGGCTGACTGCGGAAGGCTCTTTACTTCTCTGGGAAATTGTAATTTGCACGATTGTTTTCATACAAATTCTAAGCTGTGAAAAGTTAAAAAAAAAAAAAAGAGAGAGCCCAGCTCTGCCCTCTTAGGGGGGTGGGGGGTGGGGGGGCTTTGGGCCAGCCATTGGCCTCTGCCTGCCTCAGTGTCTCCTGAGTAGGTTGGGGGGGTGGTGCTTGACAGACATAGGCACTGTGGTGGGAGGGGTCGGCCAGACTGAGAAAGAGGCATTCCCGACCAGACCACAAGGTACCCCTGTGGGAGATCATGGCGGGCGCCCTGACAAAAGGCTGACCCAGAGGGGCCCAGGGAGCCCTGGGTCAAGGCCCAGCCTCCATCCAGGCCACACCTGTCCCTGCATAAGCTCCTACCACCTCTGAGCCTTTGTGCCCAATCTGCCACACCCCACGGTGCTAATGCTGACTCAGAGGCTGCTTCTTGGGGCCCAGGACAGAGCCGTCCCCACAGTGTGGTGGGTGGCAATGTACTGTGGGGTCAAACCACAATCAATGAAAACACTCAGTCACAACGGTCTGCTGGTACAGGAGCGGGCGGCATCTCATCCCAGTGCCTAGCTAACGATGACTCACAGTGAATGAATGAGTGAATGGTTGGCCTTTGTCAGACGGAGAGGATACCACCTCTTGGGCTAGGAAGACCCAGGCTGGAACCCTGATGAAGGCTGGTTTGCTGTGTGGCACATAGGTCAAGCCACATAGGTCAGCCTCAGTTTCCTCATCTGTCAAGTGGGAAGACCAGGCCACTTGCAGGTGACATCTGCTTCAGCAGCCGGACCAGGCAGATGACCATTGTTGGAGGGTCGCCTCAGGGTCCACCCACCCTTGGGCAATGCTCCCTCTCAGCACAAATGCCTGGGCTGAGATGCCACCTGCCCTTGGTCCAACCCAACTAGAGTTACACCCTTCACCATCCTGTGCCCCTCACTAGCATGCAACACACCTGGCACCACCTCTTTCTCGGCCCTTGTTCTAGGAACTGTCTGACTCTCCATGGAGGGTCCCACAAGGCAGGGACCTATCTCTTGCCTTCTGCTATGTCCCCAGCACTCCAGTGGCTGACAAGCAATAGGTCCTCAAAAAACATTTGGCAAACGCATGAATGCACACAGCAGCCACAGGCAGGCCTCATCAGACTCTTAAGGTCAGCAGACACAGTTCATCAGGTAGTGCAAGTTCAGGGCTTCAAGGGCCACCGAGATGCCTGAATGCCAGCAGGTGGGGGCTGGGATGAGGCAGAGGCCTTTGACCCAACTGGAAGAGGGGTCAGCAGTCACTTAAACCCCAAAGCTGCAAGATGCTGTGGATCTTTCAGAAAAAAGCCAGACATCTGATTTGGAATCAGAGTGGGGTCACCATTTGTTCAAAGTCTAGTAAGAGTGACATCTAACAGGCGGCGTAAACGGTATACACTTGTCTCCCGCCCACAAATGGCTGGTGCTTTGAACCCTCCCAGTGGCACTGCAGAAGGAAAGGCCTGGGAATCTGCTTCCATAGAGCTCACAGGTGGGAAACCTGGATGAGGCAGGTCTCCTCTGTGCAAGTGGGGACTCTGGGAATCAGAATCAACTGTGTGGCAATGAGTATTCTGAAACTAAAAAACGTCAAATGACACACTGAAGGCCTCAGTCCAGGTCTGCATGCGTCTATCTGGCTGTCGATCACATCAAAAACAGTTGCTCATTCCCTCACTCATTGATTTCTACGTGTTGGAGGGCGGGCACTGAAGGCTGAAAATAGGCTCAGGCCTCTCCTGTAAGTTCACTGCCAAGTGCGAAGGTGGCACTGGCCAGATATCAGCATCCAAAGAGAAAACTACAACCGTGGGTGTGAAGCAACTGCCAACTTAACTGCAGAGGGCTGGCGGGAGGAAGCAGGGGATGGAGGTGGGCAGGGGAACAGTACGTTCTCCGGCCTAAGACACAGAACCAAAAGCTGAAAGCCAAAAGCACTGCCAGCAAGTCAGACCCTGGCTCAGAGTGACTCCAGACAGCCCAGGCCCTGCCCCATCCCCATGACTGCTTGTGGACTGGACCCCTGGGATCCATAAGGTTTTCATTGGCCGATTTTTCCAAAGTAGCCCCCCCAGACCTTTCTTTCTAGTCTGTCTTATTCTGGGAGCCCCACTGAAACCTGTTCAGCACCACAGCAACGTACCGGGCTCCACTGACAAGCGGTGCTGCCTGTGCATGAGGGGCAGCCAGGAATCAAACCCAGACCTGAGACCAATGAACCAACATTGCCTCTCTGGGTGTCATCTCTCTCTCAAACGGCACCCGGCAGCAGTGTCCTCCTCCAGAATGACCCTTCTGTCCTTCTCCCCCCTTCAAACTCCAACTGGTGCTGGCTCTGTCCTCTGCCCTATTTCCTGTTGTCACTGTCGGCTGTGACTCATGGTGACCCAGGTGTTTCAGAACAGGGTTTCCGGACTATAACCTATAGAAGCTTTTCTTTCTCCCACAGGTTTGAAGTGCCAATCTTTAGATTGATAGTCAAGGGCACACCCTCTGTGCTATCCAGGGACCACACACATACACTCTCTGTCATTATTAAAAATCAAACTGGGGTTATACTTGCCAAGGAAGAACTGCCCTACAAAAATTTGGTAGTGCTGTCCCTGGGAACCCAAATGTGTGTGCGTGCAAGCAGCCACCAGGGCTGGGAGAAAGGAGGCCTTACCTGTGCTGGGCTCCCCTGACTCCTCTCCAAATCCCTGTGTGGCGTCCCTCTTTTTCCTACAAAGATAAACAGCGTCCACTTTTGAAGGGCTATATGGGCCGAGCAGTCCCCCGGCCCTGCCATGCGGCTCCCCGACGACTCTGGCCTGCTGTATGACCGACCCCCCGGGACCCGGGGACCCTCTCGGGTGACTACTTAACCCACCCATCAGCTGACGGGGTGGTGTGCAGAGGATCCAGGATAGGGCTAAGAGATTCCTAGGAAAAACTGAGAGAGGATCTCTTGAGGATAAGATCTGAGTTCCGGTCACGGAAAAAGCGCTGGTTCGGAAAAGCGGCGTTCGGAATCCAGACAGAACAGAACTGGGACGAAGGCGTGGCCAGAAGGCGTGCCGGGGGCGGGGCCGCCGGGCGGGCTCACGCGGCGGGGGCGGGGCTCCGGGGCGGGCCGCGGCCCCGAGAGGCCTACTCACAGTTTGAAGTTGAGCACTGCCCCGGCGTTCGCCAGCAGCGTCCTGCGGAGGAAGAATGCCGTTACCGGAGCCGCCCCCTAGCCCTTCTGCCTGTCTCTCCTGATCCCCTGGGCCCCGCAATTACCCGAACAGCAGGATGTCCCCGATCATCCTGACGGCCGAAGCGTCCGTCAGAGCCGGAAGCGGAAACCCGGGAGAGGGAGGGAAAAAGAGGCAGAAGCTGATTCGCTACGAAGCACGGCCGGCGAGGGATGGACCAATCGAGAGCCAAGGCAGGCGGGATCCGCCCCCTGCAGGCTAGGCCCCCTTAGACTCCTCCCACCTGAGACCGTTGCGTCAGGGAGAAGGGCGGGGCGAACTCGTAAGGTCAGCTCAGGGCGGTACCACCTGTGGGCGGAGTTGGCCCTGGCGTTCGAAGCGAGCCGCGCATGCGTTAGGGTCCAGAACGAAGTAGGCGGAGGCTCGTTCTGGGCTGGAGCCACGCCCCCATTGGCCTTTTGGGGCTCGGGAGCGCGTCTCCGTGGCACCGCACCGAAGCTGAGGGTCCCCCACGTGTGTACCCCACGGCAGGGCCCCCCGACGGACTGTCCAAAAGGAAAAAGAGTCCCCGATCGTGCAGGCCTTTCGGGGGGAGAGGATCCTCATTGAGCGACCGCCCCCCCACCAGGAGGGTCCCTATGGGGCAGGGGTCCTAACCGAGCGGGTCCCACGGGAGACTGGGGTCCGAACTGAGTGGGTCCCACGGGCGGGGGGGAGGAAAGGTGTCCCGACCAAGTGGATCTCTCGGGGGTGCCCTGTGCAGCACCCCGGAGGACGGGGGTCCTGACCTAACCGCGTGAGGACAGGGCTCTGGACTGATCGGGCTTCACCGAAGAAGGCATTCTCTACGAAGGCGGTCCCGCAGAGGGCCTCACCGAGCCCCGTGGGGACGGAGTACAGCTGGATTGGGTCCTACCGGGGACTGGGGTCCTAACCGAGCCGACGGGGACGGGAGTCCTGGCTGAGTGGGTGCCACGATGGACAGGCCCACAGGATGGACAACCTTCCCGTCCGACTCTCCCGACCCCTGCGCCCCCAGCCAGCCTCGCGGGACTGACTGGGGTGTCCCTATTGCCGAGGGCCAGGGGGTGCGGTCGCCCGTCGCCCCTCCTCCCGGGGGCCGGGCCGGGGCGGTGCCCGGCGGTGGCGGGTCGGGCTCTGCGCGGGGGCGCTGTTGCGGCGGCGGGACGCACAGCCGGGCGGGGGGCCGGGGTCGGACCCGGCGGGCGGGCGGGCGAGGGCCATGGATTTGCTGTCGGCGCTGAGCCTGGGCGAGCTGGCACTCAGCTTCTCGCGGGTGCCTCTCTTCCCGGTCTTTGACCTCAGCTACTTCATCGTGTCCATCCTCTACCTCAAGTATGAGCCAGGTGAGCTAGCTGCGCTGGGGCGTGCAGGGGGCTGCCTGGAGGAGTAGGGAGCAGGGACAGCCCCGGGCCCTGCAGGGGAGCCGGAGCCAGGTCTGCTGGAGGTGGCTGGAGGTTTGGGGGAGGAGACAGCGTTGGCATCGTGGGGTGCTCTCCATCTGTCAAGAGCTGGGGGTGGGAAAGACCTGGGAGGGGCGGGGGAGGGGGGTAAACTGGTGAATGGAGTGGGAGGAAACTGGGGGGTGGGGGAGCAAACTCAGCCCCGAAGGATGGTGGAGTCTGGGAGACCCAGGAACTGTTTGGGGGGAGTAGGTGGCGCTGGCATCGTGGAGAGCTCCATCGGGTGTGGGCTAGAGGGTGAAAAAGGATTTGAGGAGGGGGCCAAGGAGAGTAGCCCCTAGGACCGGAGGAGCTGGGGTTCGGAGAGCAGTTAAGGGTGGGCGGGAAGGGGAGGAGCCAGCTTGTTCAGAAGACCCAGGGAACAGGTGTTGGGGATGGGGGAGACAGGCATGGCGTGGGCAGGGGGCGGGGGGGGGTCGACTGGCATGCACACAGCATGAGGGGTACAGATGGTGGCTGCTGGGAGGTCGGTGCTGCGGTTGAGCCATCTGCCCAGCCAGTCCCCAGGGATGACCTCTCTCCTCGTCCTTGGTGCCGAGTGTGACCGACAGCTGGGTGCCTATATAAGGAATGGCTATGCTGGGGACCGCCATCCAGTCCAGGGAAAGTGACACCGGTGGCCTCCCCCACCCCCACCCTGGGGACCTCTTTTCCCTTCCTTACCTTACTGGGGCCTCTGGAGCCCCGCACCCCAGCATGAGCTCAAATAGCCTTGACCTATCCTTTCTACTTGTCCCAGGGCTGAGGGACTTGGGTCACACCCCCCCACCCACACACCACCACCACCAAGCACCTCAACCTCCACTGGGACTCCCAGCAGGGGGGGACCCTGCTTCTGCAGTTTTGGGCAACAATGCCAAGATGAAGATTAATGGCCTCCTTAGTTTATGTTCTATTTTTATGCAAGGTTCCCCAGAGCAAACGTTTCTCTTCATATCCTAGCAGTTTACTAATTCTAGCACACCAGCCAGCCAAATGAACGGCAGCATTTAGCCTTAGCAAAGCGACCAGTCACCCCAACAACTTTGGGACCCTTTCTCCCTCTTAATGGTAAGTCACCTCTCAATTCTTGTCTCCCTACAAAAATAGCGTGTCCTCCCACCCCAGATGATAAAAGTAAATGCCCGTGTTTCTTTAAACACACAAACAAAACTGAAAAACACTAAAGGAAAAAAAAAGAGAATTCCAGTATAGTTAACTTCTAAAGTGACTGCCCTTCTCCACCCCTCCCGCTGCAGCTGTACCTAAACCCTACAGCTCATAGCAACCAATAGGACAGGCTCCAACTGCTCCATAGGGATTCTGAGGCTATAAACTGCTCCACAGGGGTCCTGGGGCTGTAAACTGCTCCACAGGGGTCCTAAGGCTGTAAACTGCTGCATAGGGGTTCTGAGGCTGTAAACTGCTCCATAGGAGTTCTGAGGCTGTAAACTGTTCCATAGGGGTTCTGAGGCTGTAAACTGCTCCATAGGGGTTCTGAGGCTGTAAATTGCTCCATAGGGGTCCTGAGGCTGTAAACTGCTGCATAGGGGTTCTGAGGCTGTAAACTGCTGCATAGGGGTTCTGAGGCTGTAAATCTTCATGGGATTAGAAGAACACCTCATCTTTCTCCCAAGGAGCAGTTGGCGTCTTTGAACTGCTAACCTGTGGTTAACAGCCTAACACTTAACCCACTGTGCCACCAGGGTACTTTGTTATAGACATACCTAAAACCTCACTGCCATCGAGTCAATTCCAACTCATAGCAAGCCTACAGGGCAGAGTAGAACTGCCTTTGTGGGTTTCTGAAGCTATAAAATTTTCTGGGAATAGACAGCCTCATCTGTCTCCTAAGGAGAGGCCAGTGGATTCGAACTGCTGACTTTGTGGTTAGCAGCTGAGCCTATAACCCACTTCACCGCCAGGGTACCTTTATGAAGATATAGTGCATGGTAAATGAGTACTCTCTTTCGTAAGGGTTCAGCACAAAGCTGGTTCCTATGGGGCAGGTTAAAATGGTTCCAAATATCCAACTTTTCCAAACTGCTGTACCACTCCATCATCTCTAGGAACAGCTGCCCCTCATCAGCTCTTTTCTCTCCCTCTCATGCCTTTGGGTTCCATAATTCACAAAACTCAGGATCACAAAAAGAGCAGCCTCTCACAGAACTCTGGATCCCTCCAGGAAATGGCTCATGACGGCGAGGAATCCCAAATCTGTGCATCAGGTGTCCGACAGGAGGGACTAATGAGCCCCAAATGGCAGACCCCACAGCAGGCTTGGCAGGGTGCAGAAGCTGGCGAATCAGATCAGACAACAGACTGCTGGCTCAGGCAGTGTGTGTGTGTGTGTGTGTGTGTGTGTGTGTGTGTATGATGATGATGAAGAACTGAATGCAGGATCCAATGCAAGAGCGAGACCTTCGCCGGATTACTTGTCAGTGTGTTTGCCTCAGACCACACCTACCATCAAGGCAGTGCAAGAGTGACTTGAATAATGGTGGTGGGCTAGTGACTCGAGTCACATCATTTTTTTTCCTGATTAATTTTTTTTTCTTAAGTCATCTTATTGTGGGCCCGTACAACGCTTATCACAATCTATACATCCATCCATTGTGTCAAGCACATTTGTACATTTGTTGCCATCATCATTCTCAAAACATTTGCTTTCTGCTGGAGCCCATGGTATCAGCTCCTCATTGTTGCCCCTCCCTCCCTGTCCCTACCCTCATGAACTCTTGATAATTTATAAATGTTATTTTTTTTCATGTCTTACACTGTCCGATGTCTCCCTTCACCCACTTTTCTGTTGTCTGTTCCCCAGGGAGGGGTTATATGTGGATCCTTGTGATCAGTTCCCACTTTCTCTCCCACCTTCCCCTTCCCCTCCTGGTATCACTACTCTCATGATTGGTCCTGAGGGGTTTAACTGTCCTGGATTCCCTGTGTTTCCAGCCCTTTTCTGTACCAGTGTACATGCTCTGGTCTAGCCAGATTTGTAAGGTAGAATTGGGGAGTCACATCTTCTAGTAAAGTAGCGACTCAACATACATCCCACCCTGATCCTGCCTTCCCGACTTACAGACAGTCCGTTCCCGATTGGTGCCATAAGCACAGGCATGTTGTACTTGGGTGCCATTGAGTCAGCCCCGACTCCCAGGGTTCCCACATGCAATAGAATGAAGCTTTGCTGCTGTCTCATCCTAAACTGTTCGGTGTCCATCCATCATTGCAGCCACTGTGTCCATCTATCTCCTAGAGGGTCTTCCTCTTTTTCATGAACCCCCTATTTACTAAACATGCTGTCCTTCTCCAGGGACTTACTAGGTTCCTCCTGACAACACGCCCAAATACCTACGACACAGTCTTACTGTCCTCCATTCTAAGGACTCTGCATGTGCTGCTCCCAGCAGGGTTGGTCCTCCGGCAGTCCGTTCCATTTTCCGTATCCTTCACCAGTGTCATCCTTCAAAGGTTTCGTTAATCTTCCTGACTCATTGTCCAGCTTTCACGGGCATATGTGGCTTGGGTCAGGCGCCCCTGAGCCCTCAAAGGGGACACCTCTGCTCTCTGGACACTTTAAAGCTGTCATGCGCTATGTCCTTTCAATTCCTGACTGCTGCTTCCATGGGCATTGTTTGTGAATCCAGAAAAAAGGAAATCCTTGACAACTTCAGTCTTTCCTCCATGTATCTTGTTCCTCCTTCTTGGTCCAGTGGCGTAGTCCTACCTCCCCCCACCCCACTCTTGTGGGAGTCCCAAAGACCATGCCTAAGAGCTGTATTAAGTGATTCACTGTGCTGGCTGCATCTGGTCTAATGCAAATAAAGTTATCTTCTCTTTTGCTTTTTTTTTTTTCGCTGTTGTTCACTGTGTGCTTTTTTTTCCCCCCCACCCCTACCTACTTGCCAGAGCCTACGTCTTTAAAAGCTATTCTGGAGAGCAGCCACTTTGCAAAACAAAATAAGCTATGTTCTGTGTGTGACTGAAAGGTAGGCTGTATTTCCTGCCTGGATAAGGTCTCCTGGTGGCCCTGGCCAGGCTCCCGGGTGAGTGCAGAACCCATGAAAACTAAGCCAAGCCCCCTGCCTTCGAAGGGATCCTGACGTTTGGCGACCCCCTATGTTACAGGGTAGAACTTCATAGAGTTTCCAGGCTGTAATTTTTATGCAAATCGATGGTCAGGCCTGTGTTTTTAGGGGCCCTGGGGTGGGTTTCAACGGATAACCTTTAGGCAAGTAGCCAGGAGAAAACCATCTGCCATCAAGAGACCCACAGAACCCACATGCAGAGGAAGGCAGGAGGCCCGCTTCTCAGAGGCCCTAAAAGCCAGGACACGGCCTTTGGGTGCCTGCCGGAGGATCAGGAGATTACTGTGAGAGTAAATCATCGGAGCTGGAAGCTCTAGTGGAATAGTGGGCGGCACTGAGCTGCTAACCGCGAGGCTAGCAGTTGGAGCCCACCAGCCACTTCTTGGGAGAAAGAGGAGGCTTTCAGCTCCATCAAGATCGCCAGCCTCTCCCGTTGAGGATTGCAACACGGTCCTGGAGGCATTGTTCATGAGGTGGATGAACAAGACGGTCGTGAATTCATTCTGCACTGCCATCATTGACAGAACCATGGCCACTTGGGGTATCAAGACCTTCGACACTTCTTTCCAAGGTCTCTGGATCATGTGATGCTGAGCAAACCCTCAGGATTCAGGGTTCATCTGTCAGGACTAGCATGGACCTTCAGCCTCCCCACCTGCAAGAAACACTGAAAACATGAAAATAACATGTGCAGGGTTTTGTTTGTTTGAATATAATTGGTGAAAGTGAAAGAAAAAAAAAAAGATCGCTGTCTTGGAAACGCACCGGGACTGTTCTGTCTTGGCCTGGAGGGCCGCGATGAGTCAGAATCCATGTGATGGCAGTGAGTTTGGCTTGGGTTTGAAAAGTAGGGGAGCCTGAAGGTTCCCCCAAAGGTGAAACAATTTAGTGGTAACCATCCTTGGTTGTATACTTAAAGCTTGTGAGAGTCTCCTCCCCACGCCCCCCCCCATCTGGTAAAAAGGGAGATGACAAATTTTGCTATGTTGACCATTTAAAAGTGTACAACGTAGTGGCGTGGATTATAGTCCCTGTGTGGTGCAAACATGAGCACGATCGATTTCTAAAAGAGTTTCCATCACCCCAAAGAGAAACTCAAGTCCTTAAGCAATACTCAATGCTCTACTTCCCTCCTCTCCTCAAGGAGCCTGGTGGTGTGCTGGTTAGCTAGTGGGCTACTAACTGCCAAGTCAGCAGTTCAAAGCCAATAGCCTCCCCCCAGGAGAATGGTGAGGCTTGTGACTCACATAGAGTTGTAGCTCGGGAGCCCACAGGGGTAGTTCTAGTCTGACCCATTAGGTCGCTGTCCGTCAGAATGGACTCAGTGGCAGTGAGTTCTGTTGTGTTTTGTCCTTAGCTCTCCTCCCCCTACCAGCCCCAGAGCTCCTAGCTGTCCGTATGCATTTATCTAGAAATTCTGGAAATTGTGTTTAAGTGGGATCCTAATATTCTGGACGTCCACCCAGGGCAGCATCTATCAGGACTTCGTCTTTCCTTCTGGCTGAATTCCTTTGTGCGGATGGACCCCGCTGTGTTCATTCTTTAGTCTGCCAAGAGACATTTGAGTGTTTCCACCTTTTCGTTATTGAACAAAACACTGCTGAGAAAATGGCTTTGCAAGTACCTGTTCCTGATGTCACCTGGGGGCTTTTTGGGGGTGATATTATATTTTATGATAATTTTAAATTAATTTCTTTAGCATTATTCTTCAGAACTTACGTGGATCAGAAGGCTTCAAATCATTTGTGGGGGGGGGAACCCATCTTTTTAAAAAATCATTTTATTGGAGGCTCATATAACTTCTATTACAATCCAGACATCCTTCCATTGTGTCAAGCACATTTGTACATGTGTTGCCATCATCGTTCTCAAAACATTTGCTTTCGACTTGAGCCCTTGGTATCAGCGCCTCATTTTCTCCCCTCCCTCTCCCACCCTCCCTCCCTTCCTCATGAACCCTTGATAATATATAAATTATTATTATTTTGTCATGTCTTACACTCTCCAATGTCTCCCTTTACCCACTTTTCTGTTGTCCATCTCCCCCACCCTCCCCTTCCCCTCCTGGTATCTCCAGTCTCCACCTGGGGGCTTTAAACTACCTCTTTTCCCCCAGGCTTGGGCTCCACTCCAGACCCCAAAATCTGGATATCTGGGCCGGGGCCCAATGCATGAGCGTCTTTCAAGCACCCCACCCCCAGTGACTTCAGTAGCCTGCCTAGCTTGAGAACTCCCAGCCCAGTCCCACACTCTCCTTTCTTCACTGGCGACACAGAGGCTCAGCAAGATTAAATAGCCGTGACTCTTGAGGCCCCGTGGCTGGTGGATGGGACGAGCTGTGGGCTTGACCCTCCCAACCTTTAGTTAGGAGTCAGACGTGAATCGTTTGTTCTGCCCACCGTGCAGGTCAGTGACCTCACCGCTCTCCTCTGGCTCTGTTTGCTCCTCTGTGAATGGGTGGTTTGTAAAATATATACCAGCCTTCCCTTTCCTGGTTCCTGTGAGGACCTTTTAGAAATAGTCACTGGTAGCACCAGGGCACCTTGACAAGCCTCTCGTTTTGTAAGGCTGGGATGGGATGTGTTACCTGGGCGACACGTTTTCTGGGGCAGGCTTTGGAGAGACCCCTGAGCAGGGGGGCGGAGCTCAGAGCGTGGTCCTCTGGCTCACAGTGGCTGAAAGGCAGACTCCCAGGCTCCACCCATCCTGCTGGGTGCGGGTGGGGTGGGGCTCAGAATCTGCCTCTGAACCTGAGCCCAGGTTTCTCCGTGCACTTTGGAGCTGAGGAGACGGGCACAGCTTTTTAAACCCACAGCTCTTGAGGAGTCCCTGGGAGATTTGAATGGTTAAGTGCCACAAGGTTGATGGTTTGAATCCACCAGCTGCCTGCTGAGCCAGAATCCCCTAGACAGCAACTCAAAACAGCATCGTGCAGTGTTATTCCAGATGTTTCAGCTTGAGCAGCCATGGGGTAGCCTTGCTCCTACCAAGGGCCTTTGGGATCTTTAGAACATCGTTCCAGGGTCTCATGGTCAAGCATGTCATTAACTTGCCCCCTAACGGGGTGGCTGGGACTGCAGGTGAGGCTGCGGTGTTAGCTGGTGTCAGGGATTTCCTGGGCCAGGTGTTCCCACCCCTGGGCTAGAGTGATAGGGAAAGATGGACCCAAGGGAGAGAGGGAGGGAGGGAAGGAAGAAGGGAGTTAGGAAGGAAGGAAGGAAGGAAGGAAAAAGATCGAAAGGAGACAGAGAAAGAAAGAAAATGCCTCCACATTGGAAAGGAAGAGGGAAACTGGGAACTCCTCAGGGACAGGCAAGTCGGGGCCTAGCTCACCTGGGGACCCTCGAGCCCTGGGAAGGGGAAGCGGTGGCGGTGGGCTACAGGTATGAATGAATGAAGCAACGCATGAGTGAGTGAATGGAAATGCTGACCCAGCCACAGAACTCTCCAGACTGCTCTTTCTCAGACTTGGCTACCTGTCAGAATCACCTGAGGAGGGGCGGGGCTGGGAGGCTGGGTGGGTGGGCCTTAGAAACCTGCTGTGTCCTGGAGGTACCCCCTACTACACCAAGCAGGATTTGGTGCAGGGGTGTGTGTGTGTGTGTGTGTGTGTGTGTGTGTGTGTGTGTGTGTGTGTGTGTGTGTGTGTGTGAGAGAGAGAGAGAGAGAGAGAGAGAGAATATATATGCTTTTTTGGTGACAGGGTTTGCCTCCTTCGAGTATGACCCTTGTCGGCAACCTTGTCTAAATCGTCCCACCACTGCTAGTGTCCAGTCTTTGTTTGTAAGCGTCTCATCTTACCCTTTGAGACGCAGCTGTCAACTTGACCCCCTCAGAGATCAGTCCTTGAGAAAGCACACTGCTCCCGGCTGACCCGGAGACACTGTGGCCGGGTCTCAGGCCACAGCAAGAAAGCCAAGGCCGCCATACAGCGAGCTCCATGGAGTTTTGGTTTCCTGATGTATTGAATGGTGCGTTTATGCCAGACTGCCACCTACGAAGAGGAGCCCTGGTGGTGTAGTGGCTACATCTGGGGCGGCTTCGATCCGCACAATCGGCAGTTCAAAACCACCAGCAGCTCCGAGGAAGAAAGACTGGGCTTTTCTACTCCTGTAAACAGTTACAGTCTCGGAAACCCGCAGGGGCTGCCTCTGACTCCATGGCAGCGAGTTTGGCTCGTTGAGTGTGCAGTCGCATGATGAAGAGGCTGGAAACCGCGTCTGCACGACCAAAGTGTGACGGAGACACAAAGCGTCCGTTGGGAAAATGGTGCCCGCAGACTTGCTTGATGCAAGGTGGCCACTCGCCACCGATTTATAAAAACAAAACCCCTCCGTCTGTGTGGGGCTCGAGAAAACAAGATCTGCCTGGACCTTCCTAAATAAGTGCAACTGTTGTCCGGCTCAAGTAGCTCTGCTGGCACCGTGGTTAAAGGCCGGGGCTGCTACCCTCAAGGTCCGTAGTTCGCAACCACGGCCGTTCCGTGGGAGGAAGAGGCGGCTTTCTACCACCGCAGAGTTGATAGTGCTGGAAGCTCACAGCGGGGCAATGCTATCCTGTCCTGTCGGCCGCTGCGAGTCCGCAGCGACTCGATGGCAGCGAGTTTGGTTTGGGTTGTCTGGTTCGAGGCTGACTCCCGGGGAAAGTTTCAGAGCCGTAAGCTTTACGATGATCGCAGGGCAAGAGTTCCTGGTGTCCTTCCAGCCTCCGTGCCCCCAGAGGGTCGGAGCCCATGGGAATGTGTGGCTCTTCTCTTCCCCGCACTTTCGGATCAGGATTCTTAGAGAGCATTTGAGATTTTTTAAAGTTTGGTCATTGTAGCTGGGCACCATCTAGTTCTTCTGGTCTCCTGGGACAGGAAGCAGTTCTCTCCCATCCCTTCATCCTCATGCAACCCAGTTTGAGACCAGTTTCCTCCACAGTATTTTCTCAACTGCAGGTCTCATGCTCAGATACGAGTGAAATGAGCCAGGTGGGGGGGGCACAGCGCTGATTTCTCCTGAGAATCTGGAAATCTGGGCTTGCAGCTAGCTCCGTGTACTTGAATCTTCAAGGGCAGTGGGGGACCTGTGGCAGCATTCTCGCCTCCCATGTGGGAGACCTGGGCTCAATTCCCAGCCAGTGCACCTCCTACAGAGCCACCACCCTTCACCCTATGTGTTGTCTGGGAGGCTTACAGGCTCAGACACACCAGGAAGAAAGGCCTGGCATGGTGAAAAAGCTGTGGATCACACCAGAACACTTCTCAACACAGTGCTGGGGAGCGAGCCCCCCATGTCAACAGGTACTAAAAATATTCAGTGGCTGCAACAACGACACAAAGACACAAGCATACTAAGGATCGTGGGGACCGTGGAGGGCCAGGCAGTGTCCCGTTCTGTTGTGTGTGCGGCTCCGTGAGTCAGGGGCAGACTCCGTGGCGGTTGTCAACCGTTCTCACACTCTTCAGATGACGTGGAGGGGACATCCCCTAGCTCTCTGCTTTAGGACAGTGGTAGAGGAACCGCTGCTCCTCCAAACTGAGGAGAAAACGGGGGCATGGGCTGAGCTGGGGGGCACGGCGTGGTTCAGAGACCCACACTTGTCTTAGAGTTGCCAGGAGATCCGCCAGGAGACCACATGCTTTAGATCAGTGGTGCTCCACCTTCCCCGTGCCGCGACCCTTTCACACAGTTCCTCATGTTGTGGTGACCCCCAACCAGAATGTTATTTTCATTGCTACTTCATCACTGTCATTGTGCTACTGCTATGAACAGTCTTATAAATATCTGATAGGCAGGATGTATTTTCATTGTTACAAATTGAATATCATGAAAGCATTGTGATGAATCACAAAGACAATATGTCATTCTATATTGTGAAATATTTATTTCTAATGACAAATCAATGAAATTTTCTGGAAGCCTTGTGTAGCATGGGTAACAGCCTTCACGCCGGGTACTCATGTGGGTGTGTCTGCATGTGGGCAGACCCTCCTGGAGACGGAGAGAGGAGTGGTATCTCTATCTCGGTTCTTAAGACAATCAGAAATATGTGTTTTCAGATGGTCTTAGGCGACCCTTGTGAAAGGGTCATTCGACCCCCGTAGGGGTTGCAGCCCACAGATTGAGCATGCTGCTATAGATAAAGTATGAGAAACAACGGTGGTGCCGACTGGGCGTTTGAGAACATCCCAGCAATGTCCCTGCCATGTGCAAATGGGACACTGACCCTGGCATGGAGCGCTACAGAGCCCTCCCAGGCCACAGGCAGGGCCCAAGGTCTTGCCTCTCATCCACAGGGAAGCAGAGGGACAGGATTTTTCTCCAACATAGCACCGCTGGTAAGTGCCGACCTCTAGCCTTTAGGTTAGCAGTACAAAGCACCGACTCTGTGTCACCCATGGACCTGGGCATTCAGTCGCATCCCGTTATACCACAGGTCCACAGGTGGGGCGACTCCCCCAGAGTTCTGTTCTTTTTTTTTAACCAGTTTGATTGGCACTTCATCCACATGATTACAATTCAGTAATTCAGTCATGTCAAGAAGAGTTGTACAGTCATCACCACCTTCCATCCTACAACATTTTCTTCCTATGCTCCTTGTTAATCATGAGGTTGTTGTGGTTTTTTGAGGCAAAAATAGACACAACGGAACAGTCTCGCATCGAACGATGTCTGCATGCTTCATTCAGAGCCATGGATTATGCTCTTCGCATGGTCCTACTATTATTAATATCCTGTTCCGAACGGCTCTGCCACCATTAACATCAACGCAGTGCCGCTAAAGCAAACACTGCCTTCTTCACCATGGTCGCCATTGGTCATTTGATTTCTTTCTTTTTAAAGTAGTTTTCCTGATTTAACAGTCACATATCATACACTTCCAAAGTTAAATAACTTTTTAAAAGAGTTGTATAGACATCATCACAATCAATTCCAAGGCTCCCTCCCCCTCCCCTATGTTTCTTAAGACCAAACTCACTGCCTTCAACCCAATGCCAACTCACCCAAAACAACAACAAGTCCTATCCTATCGATGGGAATGAGGAGGGGGCAGAGGGGAGACCCAAAGCCCATTAATAGTGCATTGGACATCCCTGTCAGAAGGGCCACAAGGAAGAGACGAGCCAGTCAGGGTGCCGTACACCCAATAAAACACACAACTTTCCTCTAGGCCTTTAATGCTTCCTACCCCCCGTCACTGTCATGACCCCAATTCTACCTTACAAATCCGGCTAACCCAGAGCATGTACACTGATACAGATAAGAGCAAGGAACCCAGGGAACCCAGGACAGATAAACCCTCAGGACCAATAATGGGAGTAGCGAGATTAGGATGAGAAGAGAAGTGTGTGCGTGTCTGACGGGGGGGGGGGGGGCGGGGGGGGACGGGTGAGTAAAGGGGAACCAATCACAATGATCAACATAGGACCCCCTCCCAGGGAGACAGACAACAGAAAAGTGGGTGAATGGAGACAGCAATTGGTGTAAGACATGAAATAAAAATTTATAAATTATCAAGAGTTCATGGAGGGAGGGAGGGAAAAAATGAGGAACTGATATCAAGGGTTCAAGTTGAAAGCAAATGTTTTGAAAAGGATGATGGCAACATAGGTACAAATGTGCTAGACACAATGGATATATGTATGGTTTGTGATAAGCGCTGTATGAACCCCCAATAAAATGATTTAAAAAAAAAAAAAGACAATGCCAACTCATAGCGACCCTGTGGGTTTCTGAGACCAGCTTTTTATGGGAATGGAAAGCCCTGCCTTTCTCCCTCAGAGCAGCTGGTGGTTTCGAACTGCTGCCCTTTCAGTTCACAGCCCGACATGTAACCACTCTGCAGCAGGGCTCCTTGTTACCTAAGACACGATTGAAATAAAAAAATCTATTCACGGAAATTTCTGTCCACAAGCAGCTTCCATTTCACTTTGGTTCCAGGAACACATCTTGCCCAATTGCTAAGGACCAAGACTTTCTCTGTTTGCTCGCTCTCAAGAGCCCTTTGAGATGAAAGCTAGCACTGGGTGACCGCCTTTTCCAGGTCTGGCAACACCTCCTCGAGTTTAGCACCGGAAGTCCCAAATCCAAGAAAACCTTGGTCTCAGGCAAACTGGGGCATTGGTTTTCCAAAGTGGGTGCCATTGCCCCTGGAAGGTGCTGGAATGATCCAGGGGGGCTGTGAAAGCAGACACCTACACTTTATCCTGGGCGATGGGCAACCTGTGTTTGCCAGGTGGACACCAAGTGATTTTGTTTGTGAAACAGGGGTGGCAGTCTAAAAAAGTGTGGGGACCTCAGCTAGAGGATGCATGGCCACCGAGTCCATTCTGATGGGCAGCGACCTGCTTTCTTGGTTGGCGGGTTCAGACCACCAACCTCTTAAATGAGGAGATGAGTGGAAACCAAGAGTGCCACCTGAGAGCCAGGGCACCCTGGGTGTTGATGGCGGTGTCTGGCACTGTCGAGAAGTTCCGATTCACAGCACATGACACCACCCAGCTCTGCGCCATCCCCACAATTGCTCATGTTTGTGCCCATGGTGCAGCCACCGTGTCAACCCGTCTGGTTGAGGATCTTCCTCGTTTTCACTGCCCCTCCACTTTGCCAAGCATGCCATCCTTCTCCAGGGACCATGCCCAAAGTACGTGACAGGAGACCTCACCATCCTTCCCCCACAGCTCCGTTTGTTCTGCTGGTGGTCCGTGGGACTTTCCATCTTCTTCGCCTGCACCCTAACTCCAATACATCCATCCATCCATATTCCGTCACTCTTCCTATTCAATGTCCCACTTCCATGTGCAGATCGATAGCATCCCCAATACGCATACAATCAAACTGAGGTCCAGACGTGGAGGGGGCCTCACCCGTGTCCACCCAATGACTTGGCGAAGGCCTATGTTTGGAAGTGAGAGGGCATGTGGTGCGGGGAAGGGCTCTGGAGCTCAGGGACTGGTTTCTGGGCCACTGGCGGGCTCTGCAGCCTCAGTCTTCTCATCTGTGGCCATGGGGAGCCTCCTCCCTCCTAGGTGTGCTGGGTGGAGCTCAGTTATGCCAGGAGGGGAGATGATACCTCACACAGCACTGCCTCTTCCCATTGCTGTCATGCAGCAGGGAGCTCTGTGACTCTCTTCTTGCGGCAGTGGAAGAGACTGTGACCCACAGCCACCCTGTGTGGGAGGGACCAGAACTGCCCAGCTGAAACCTTCACAAAAGCCCATCGCCAGACCATTCATCTGTGGCGACGTTGGTGGATTCAAACTACCAACCTTTGGCTTGGCAGGCAAGCGCTTACTCGTGGCACCCGGCCTCCTTGGAGGAAAGTATAGCCCCAAACAAAACAAAGCAACACCAATCTCAGGGCCAGCGAGTCGATTCCAACCCATAACAACCCTATCCGACAGGGTAGAACTGTCCCTAAGACTGTTAGTCTCTCCAGAGCCAGGAGCCTCACCTTTCTCTGGAGGATTTGCAAAGTTGACCTTGCAGTTAGCTCAGTGCAAAACCCAGGACACAGGACTCCCAGGAGAAAACCCTGCCAGGGTGGGGATTGTTTATTCAAGGGCAGGGCAGAGCAAACCTGAATGTGGACTTTTCTATTCTATCAGGGCTCGGGCACAGAGTATGCCCGGGGCCTGCTCATGCAGCCCCACCCCACGTCCTAGCCCTGGGCTCCTGGGACAGGCAGGCCCAGAGGGCACAAGCAAAAGCCCTGGAAAGAATTCAACCCCCCGGGTTATTTTTAGATGGAGAAGTATCCATTTCTGCAGAAACACAGGTTCCTAGGGCCAACCACCTGTCCAGAGGATTACCTCTCAGTAGGCTGTGTTTTAAATAGAAGTCCATCAGAAAGACATTATGCTGGGGGGGGGGAGGGACTGGTTACAGGGGGCCTTCAGACAACCTTGAGGGTGGGGAGCAGACGTACTTGAGCTCTGACTCCAGGGTGAGAGAGTTGTTAGCTGCTGTGGGGTCTGTGCTGGCTCATGGGAACCCCTGGAACTTGCACCCCTTCCTACAGGAAGCCTTCCCTGACTGCCTTCACTAGGTCAGGTTCCTAGGCAGACCCATGTACCACATGCTATGTCCCCTTAAAACAAAACCACACGCATTGCCATCAAGTTGATTTAGACTCAGCAGCCGCGTCGGACAGGGCAGCGCTGTCCCACGGGTTCCCAAGGCTGTGATCTATATGTGAGGCACCCTCATGGCATCTTGGGTTGACAGCCTAGCAGTTCAAACCCACTCATCACTCCTCCTATCAAGATTTCTTGTCTCGGGAACCCACAGGGGCATGTCGACTTTGCCCTGCAGGGTCACGATGAATCGGAACCGACGCAATGCCAGTGAGCTGTGTTTGTGTAGTTGGTCTTGTTTAAATCTCTACGTGGGAACCAGCTTTCTCCCAGGGAGCCACTGGGGCTGTGGTCCACCGGCATTTCAGCCACTAAGCACTTCCCATGGAGCCAATCAAGTCCGGTTCTGAGGTTCCAGGTAGATGTGGATTTGGGGAGGACACCTGGGTATTGCACACGGTTCAGCTTTGGTTGGAGTGCACCAGAGGCCCCTTCAAGGGAAGGCCTGGTCATCTGCTTCCAAAAGCAGCCAGCCAGTGAAAGTCCCACGGATCGCCACGGTTCCATCCCATGGGACGTGGGGTCACCCCGAGTCTGGAGCCAAGTGGACAGCAGCTGGCAGCCGCCACCACCATGACACATCGGGTCTGAGCTGGGCTATAGCTCAATTCTGAGGTCCCTCTCGAGTCGGGAGACTGGTGGGAGAGGGAAGGGGTTAATATGATAAGTCACAGGGTGCGGCTTCAGGAGACTCTTGCAATATTGTTGGGAGATAACCTCCCCATTTACACGGGTTCTAAAGACATTCTGTGGGCATAAAAGCAGAAGAACCTGATTCTTGGACCCCTGAGGCGGTCTGCAGTGGTCTGTAGTTTCTAACCACCAGCCACTCCTTGGGAGGAAGACGAGACTTTCAACACCCACAAAGAGCTACCATCTGGGGAGGTGGGGGGAAGGAAGTGGTGTTAACCAACCCAGGGACAATGGAACAATAAGTGATCCAAAACCAGTGGCAAGGAGGGTGTAAGAGGCCTGGTAGGGATTGATCAAGGGCAATGGAACTGAGAGGAATTACTGAAACCCAAATGAAGGCTGAGCATGAGAGTGGGACAAGAGGAAAGTAAAAGGAAATAGAGGAAAGAACTAGGAGGCAAAGGACATTTATAGAGGTTTAAATGCAGGCATGTACATATGTAAATATCTATGATGATGGGCAAATAGATCTATATGCAGATATGTATAGGTTTAGTTTTAAGGTAGCAGATGGACATTGGACCTCCACTCAAGTACTCCCTCAATGCAAGAATACTTTGTTCTATTAAACCGGCATTCCATGATGCTCACCTCCCTGACACAATGGCTGAATACAAAGGAGGTGCATAAGCGAATGTGAAGAAAGCTGATGGTGCCTGGCTATATATCTGGGATCTTAAAGGCTTGAAGGTAAACAAGCAGTCATCTAGCTGAGAAGCAACAAAGCCCACAAGGAAGAAGCACACCAGCCTGTATGATCACAAGGTGTCGAAGGGATCAGGCATCAAAGGGAAAAAAAATGGGGTCATTGAGAGGGATCATGAGGGGGAGTGTGGAGTGGAGACCCAAAGCCCATCTGTAGGCAACTGGATATCCCCTTACAGAAGGGTCGTGGGGAGGAAATGAGCCAGCCAGGGTGCAGTACAGCAATGATGAAGCATACAACTTTCCTCTAGTTCTTAAATGTACACCCCCCCCACTATTATGATCCCAACTCTGCCTTACAAATCCAGCTAGACCAGAGGATGTACACTGGTACAGATAGGAACTGGAAACACAGGGAATCCAGGACAGATGAACCCCCTCAGGACCAGTGGTGACAGTGGCGATACCTGGAGGGTAGAGGGAGGATGGGGTGGAAAGGGGGAACTGATTACAAGATCTACATATAACCTCCTCTCTGGGAGACGGACAACAGAAAAGTGGGTAAAGGGAGACATGGGACAGTATAAGATATGACAAATAATAATAATTTATAAATTATCAAGGGTTCATGGGGGAGGGGGAAGGGAAGGGAAAATGAGGAGCTGATACCAAGGGCTCCAGTAGAAAGCAAATGTTTTGAGAATGATGAGGGTAATAAATGTACAAAATGCTGGACATGATGGATGGATGTATGGATTGTGATAAGAGTTGTACGAGCTCCCAATAAAATGATTTTTTTTAAAGTTACCAGTCTCTGAAACCACAGGGGGCAGTTCTCCCATCCTACAGCGTCCCTACGAGTTGGCCGCTATGTGATGACAGTGTTTGAGTTTGACCTTAAATTGGACCCCAGTGTTCTGTTTGGGTCGTAAGCGTATTTATAAAAAGCCAGAACGCGGCCCGCCGTGTTTGTTGCTGAGCGCGAGGTGTGTGATTTGAAACCACCTGCAGCCCCGAGGGAGAGGGTGATGCTCGGACTCCAGTAAAGCGTCACAGTCCGGGAACCCCGCGGCGCTTCTACTCGGTCCTGTAGGGCAGGGGGGCGCAATACGTCGATCGCGATCTACTGTAGGTCAATCGCAAATGTATAGATCGCATGGCATTAAAAAAAATAGACGTAAGCTTGTCATCAATCCCGTCACTTAATTGATAGCGCAGCCAATCAGATGCAATCGTAGGTGTGGTGTCAAACGCATGCGCAAACAACTGCACTAAGTGCAGCAAAACCGACACGCTAAGTTATCGCCAATTTGTAGACCTAGGTTTTTCCCTCTTAAACGTAAGAAAGGGCATTAAAATGAGTGGGGGGGAGCTGGACCAAGTAAGACAAAAACGTAGCACTTTTACACGGAATGGGAGATTTTGACACCACAAGCCGACATTCAGAAGTCCAGAGCGGATGAACAGTTCTGGAAATTACTCGCAGAGGGAAAGTGCCCAAACATGAGAAAACGTGCTACCTCCTTGATTGCGTTACTCGGCTCTACTGATTGATGTGAGTCAGCCTTTCCCCACATAAAGATCATTAAGTCCAAGTACCGTTCCACCATCACTGATGGTCATTTGGAAGTGTGCTTGAGGCTGGCTGTCAGCGCTATTGTCCAGACTACGCATCCCTGACTCACTCCATTAAGTGCAAGTCATCAGAGCCAACTCAGGTCATGACAAAGAATGACCATCGTTAATTGTGTTGTTGTGCAATATGGAATCGTGCGATTATGCAAGCTACATAAGCATACTTTGTACCTATAAAGAATTCTCAATGCATTTATGAATGAATGTAATAAATAAATATATGTTTTGCATTTTTGTAGCTGGTAGATCATTTTATTAGTAGCTCGCGTGCTGAAAAAGCGTGAGCTCCCCTGCTGTAGGGTCACTGAGTCGAACCCACTCCATGGCGGTGAGCTTGGCTCTGAGTTCTCTCGGCTAAGTTTGTGATATTAATTCCGTTTATCTTGTGCAACTAACATCACGGCCCCTTTCCCAACAAGCCCAGTGCCCCCTAAGCAGTGACGCCTCCCTCCCACCCCACCCCCAATTCCTGGGGACCACCCGTAAGCTCCAGCCTCTCCCTGTCTGCCTGTTTCAGTGGCGCGAGTTGCTCCGACGGCATTCCCCATTTTGTGTCTGCTCTTGCTCACTTAGCGTCACATTTTCAAGGTTCAAAACTTCCTTTACGGCCGTACTGACTGCTCACCTTCACCTTCCACCCTATTAATTGGGGAATTAAAAAAAATTCTTCTTTGATCTTGAGAGGTTAAGACAAAATTAGTTCAAAATTAGCTCCACGTTCCCATCACTCAGCTCCCCCCAGTGACGAGCGTCATGTAAAACCACAGCTCCATATTCAATCCAGGACAACTAGAAACAACCCCCAAGCTCATAGCAGCTGCATAGGTAGGACAGGGTAGAACCGCTTCTCGGGGTTTCCGAGATTCTAGCTCCATATGGGATAGAAAGCCTCATCTTTCTCCTGAGGAGCCACAGCTCATTCTGAACTGCTAACAGCCAAAGTATACCCGCCACAGCACTAGGACTGCTTAGGGCAGTTCCAGGGTGCAGTGACACTGCAGACCTCCCCTAGCAGTGTGTCCAGCCCAGCACGAGGGCAGTGGTAGACTCCTCGCCTCCCACGGGGGAGACCCGGGTTTAGTTCCTGGAGAATGCAGCTCACACACAGCCACCACTCGCCTGCCGGCGGAGGCTTCTGGATTGCTCAGAGGCTGAACAGGTTTCAGTGGAGTCCACAGACTATGAATAAAGGCCTGGTGATCTAATTCTGAAGATCAACCGATGCCAACTCTGGATCTCCACAATCCGAACCATAAGCCATCACAGGAGTGGGACAGGTGTCAGCAGTCATCCTGTGGTGGCTGCGGCTAGAGTCGATGGCAGCTCACAGCCAGTCACATATGGCAGCCCCTGGGTGGATCTGCAGGGCCTTGTCCCATGTGGGAGTGGCCAGTCTCCCGAGTTAATAGATGGCACGAGTCCACTTACCTGAAGCCCAGTGATGGGGACAGAGGGCGGCTTTGCAGAGGGTCTCGTGCTCCGCGCCTGTGAGCCGCTGCTCAGGGCAGGCTCCACGTTCCTCACTCAGCAAGCTCCTTCGTCGCTGTTTGTCATCCATCAGACCCTTCTTTATTAGTGGCTATCCTTAGTGGCAGGAGCCCTGGTGGCCTCACGGGTGACCAGTTGGGCTGCTAACCCCAAGGGCAGCAGTTCAACTCCACGGGGAGAAAGATGAGGCTGTCTGCTCCTATCAAGATTGACAACCTCGGCTCGGGACTGTGAAGGAACAGCTCCGAATTGCCTGGAGGGCACCAGGTGTTCCTTCTGTGTCCTGAGCTGCAGAAACCGTGAAGTTACCTTTCTTTCCCTTTTAAATGTGATCCTCTTGCATGTTGTTATTGTAAACATTTGTAACCGGACCCAGTGCTGCTGCAGCACAGCGCTTTTGGGGTTAAGAGCGTCTTCTCCCGGGGTTCTGGGGGCTGAGGGCAGGACCTCACAGGTCACCAGGGCTGCGTGCTCTGAAGGTGTGAGGGGAGCACGCCTCCTGGCCTCTTCCCGAGTCTAGTGGCTCCAGGCGTCCCCCGACTTGTCCCAGAGGCTTCTGTTTCAGAATGGTTCCGGCTCGATGACTGCCATAAACTCGGCCCTCACCTGCCTTGCTCTGTGGCATCCTGATCTGAGTAGGGATCCAGCAGCAGGGCCCCGTCGGAGATGGTGGCCGACCACGCTTCTTCGAGATGGGTGTTGCTCTCCAGCATCCTGCCACGGTCCTTCCTGCTGCGTTTCAGGAGGAGACTGATGATGGGGAGACTGGGCGACTAGCAGGTCTCCGGGGAGCTACGTACATCCAAAGAGGTGCAGGCAGCCATCATCTTTGAGGGGGGCCCAGTTGTTTGTATCGTACTCCTGGTTACTACGTAATGTATGCGGCCGTATACTCAGCCTGTGTTGATGATAGAAGTGACTGAACCAGAACCATGGAGCCCTGCTCTGGCCACTCTGATCTGTGCCTCTGCTCCCATCCATTGCGACCCTATAAGGCAATGTACAACTGCCCCTGTGGGTTTCCGAGACTGTAAGTCTTCACGGGAATAGAAAGTTTCCTCTTTCTCCAGAGGAGTGGCTGATGGATTTGAACTGCTGACCTTGCGGTTAGCTGTCCAACTCAGCCCACTGAGCTGCGGGGGGGGGGTGTCCTCCCTCCTTCATAAGGCACCAGTTATATCGGATCAGTACCCAAATGCACAGACACCCCTAAACAAGGTGAGGCTCACAGGTACCAGATTAGATTATGTGGTGGGTGCGGGGCAGTGGGGTGAGGACTGGGGTGCTTTGGCACAATTGAAGCCCCGACACTGAGCCAGGGGGAAAGGGATGGACCTAGTACTGCCTTGACTTGCGGTGTGACCTTGGGCCGCACACAACCTCTCTGATCTTGGCTCTCCCTGGGGCCAGTGAGCGTGCTCAGCATGGGCAGGCGATCTGGTGGCAGCTGACCTGTGTGTGTGTGAGGGCAGAGCTTGTGCCGGGCTCCCTGAAGGCTGATGGTGAGGGACCCCCACCCAGACCCCCGCCATGTCCGTCCCCAGGTGCGGTCGAGCTCTCCCGGCGCCACCCCATCGCATCCTGGCTCTGTGCCATGCTGCACTGCTTTGGGAGCTACATCCTGGCCGACCTCCTGCTCGGGGAGCCGCTCATTGACTACTTCAGCAACAACTCCAGCGTCCTGCTGGCCTCCGCCGTCTGGTGAGTCTCCGGGAGCCAGGCTGGGGGCCGGGTGTGTCACTTGAGCTGGCTGTCCAGGCTGTGGGAGAGCCTGGGACCCTGCAGACCAATGACAGGTCACCCCAATCACCTCATCCCTCGTGCCCCCTGGCCTCCCAGCAGGTGGAGGTGGTTCAGGGCAAGCTCCAACAAATGTGTGAGATGGTCATTATGGGGCGAAGTGGGCAGGTGGAGTCAGGGGGGCCCCCGAGAACTGGGTTTTGCTGACCTGCTTGTTCTCAGGGTATAGATGCATTTAGGTGCCCCGGTGGTACAAATACGAATTGGGTTGCCAACAGCAAGGTCAGCAGTTCAAAACCGCCAGCTGCTCCTCAGGAGAAAGACCTGACTTTCTACTCCCATAAAGAGTGACTGTCTTGGAAGCCCACAGGGCAGTTCTCCCCCGTCCCGAAGGGTCGCTGAGTCAGAAATGACTTGATGGCAGTGAGTCTTTCTTTTTTGGTGGCACAGTTGAGTGCTCGGCTGGGAATTGAAAAGTGGGCAGTTCGGACCCACCAACAGCACCTTGGAAGAAAATCTGGCCACCTACTTCCAGACAGATGACAGCCAAGAAAAAACTCTCGGGGACCATGCTATTCCATTGTCACTTGTGGTCGGAATGAGCGGGCATCGGTGCAGCAGCACCTCACAGCCATGGAAGCACATGGGTGGTCCTGCATCCCTCCCACCTGTCGTGGGGCATGCATCTCTGCATCCTAAAGCTGAGCCCCCCCAGTGTCTAAAGACGGGTCCCTCTCTGGTGCAAACGGGGTGTGCTTGACCGCTGATCTGAAGGCTGGCTGTTTGAACCCTCCCAAGGCCTGGTGACCCCCTGCCATACAGATGACAATCAAGGAAACCCCATGGACAGTTCTACCCTGCAACCAAGGGGGTTGCCGTGGCAACTGCCAACAGCAGGTGTTAAAACTCTCAGGTCCCAGAGCCAGGGAAGTACAGCTTTCTATAAGGCAGGACCACACCAGAGGCTGTGCTCGGAGATAAGGTGACAGCAAGCTGGAATGAGAGGAGGCCCTTCTAACTGGCAAGCAGAGTGGGAGAAGCTAGGTGGGTAGGAATTCTGCAGGGTCCAGGATGGAGGGCTGGCCCTTGGGGCCAGGTACCAGTTTGCAAGGGCTGATGTGTGTGGCCCAGGATATGAGAACCTGCTAAGGGGAAGGCTTCTCAGCTGCTCTGGAAGGGAAGCAAGAGTCCCCAGGTGGTGCCAAGGGATCACTCTTGGCTATTAACCAAGAGCTAACCTGCTGAAGAAAGACCTGGCAGTTGACTTGTTTATTGCATTCAAGTTGACACCGACTCCTGGTGACCTCAGGTGTGCAGAACAGATCGGCTCTGCCAGGTTTTCAAGGCTGCCACCCTTGGGAAGTGGATCGCCATGCCTGTTTTCCAGGGTGCCTCTGAGTGGGTTCAAACCCTCAACCTTTTGGTTGGTGGCTTAGGCGCCTGCCCAGGCTACAGCCAGGCAATGCCTATGGAGAGGTTCTACCTTTCTGTCTCTATGACAAGTTCTGTGTTCCTGAAGAAACAAAAAGCTGAAAGGGAGCAGGCCCACCTCTGGCCAGGGTGTCCCTGCAGCACAGCTCTGAGAGAGAGAGCGACCCTGCGGCCCCTGCCGCCCTTCCTGGGGCCCTGGCCAGTCCCGCCTGACACCTGGCATCGTCTCCCCAAAGGTACCTGATCTTCTTCTGCCCCCTGGACCTCTTCTACAAGTGCGTCTGCTTCCTGCCCATCAAGCTCATCTTCGTGGCCATGAAGGAGGTGGTGAGGGTCCGCAAGATCGCCGTGGGCATCCACCACGCCCACCACCACTATCACCATGGCTGGTTCGTCATGATTGCCACCGGCTGGGTCAAAGGTAAGCAGGGAAGAAAGAGTGACCATGGCCCCACCTGAGTGGTACTGATCAGACCCCCATTAGCACAGCTGCTGTCCAGATCTCATCAGGCAACACCTCTGAGGTGCGTGAGCCCTGGTGGCGCTGTCGGGTAATCGTTGGACTGCTAACCACAGAGTCTGCGGTTCAAAACCACCAGCTGCTCTGCAGGCCAAAGACGAGGCCGTCTGCCCTCATAAAGATGTACAGATGTACAGAAACCCCGTATAAGGCTGTTAGAGTAAACCAGCCTCTGACAACTGTGGGGTCCGTAGGTACAAATAACATATAAAGATCATAGTAATGTCATATGAGATAGGAGAGGTAGGAGAGAGGGTAAAATAAAGGAGTCAAACACATTTCATGGTAGCATACTCACCTCTGGGACGGCCATGATCTCAGCAGCCAGGTCTGCAGACAGAGAGAGAGAGAGAGAGAGAGAGAGAGAGAGAGAGAGAATCTTTACTGTCTTGGGATATTTATAGGTAGCCATAAGACATGCATATTCAGTAGTTACATACATCATAAGGTGGGTGGTAACCACAGTAAGGTCCTTGAGCTCACAGGTGAGGAAACCTAATGCCTGCATTGGGGGAAGGCATGAGGGGGGATGGGTGCCACAGGGGGAGAGGGGGAGGAGGGAGGAGATAACAAGAATGTCCACTTCTACAGGGAGACAGAATCAACCATGTATTCACTTTAAGGCAGCAAAGCTGTTAGGGGGGAGTCTGTGGGAATGACATTTAAAGCAGGATAATGTACTTGGACTTCACCTCTGGCTTTCCAGATTTCCTCTGTTAGAAGTTAGGGAATAGAGTCCTGGTCCTATCTTCCCCCCTGTTAGTTTCCCACAGAAGGCCTCTCTGAGTTGTAGTCACCTCGACCACTGTGGTTTGGGGGGCTGGGATACATGCGAAGATTATTCCAGAAACGTAACCATGAAAGGTCCCTGGGGAAGACGGTGACCAGACAAGAATAATAGATGTTTCTAGGGCAGGGTTTCTCAGCCCCCGCAATTTGGGGCCTGATGGAACCCCCTCATCACAGCATGCAGAAGAAAGGACCTGGCAGTTAGTTTCCAGTTCTATTCTGACACCCAGGGGTCTCACTGGGTCAGAACCTCCTTGTCGGCAACTGGGTCAGTCCTAATGTAGCACTTGCTGCTTAACAGAACTACCCAGGGCCCCGGAAGAAATTGTTGGCAGATGCTGGGGAGCACACACGGGGCTCACCATGAGTCCCGGTTGACCTCACATGGCTGGTTAGGTTCCTGGGACAGCTGTCACCCAAAGGACACGATATCGTGTATTTGTATCACCAGCAGTGGCTTTCAGGGCATTTTGGAGACTGGAAATTCAAATTCGGGATCAGCTCTAGGGGAGCGTGCTTTCTTGTCATTGGCCCCTGGGGCCCCTTTGCTTTCCTTGGCATCTGTCTTACTGAGTCGTGTGTGTGTGTGTGTGTGTGTGTGTGTGGGTGAGTCTTTACTTTGTTCCTTCTATGGGACACCTGTCGTTCTGTCTGTCTTTACTTTGTTCCTTTTATGGGACACCTGTCTGTCTGTCTGTTATGGGACACCCGCTCAGAAAGGATTAGGTGCAGCCCCCGCGCTCACCCCACATCCCCACGTGACCTCAATCACAAAACAGAGAAAGACCCTGTTTCCAAGCAGGGCCACACTGGGGGTACAAAGATTAGGACATCCACATTTTTCTTTTCTTTTCTGGGGGACACAGCTTGAGCCATGGCAGGCTGGGTCCTTCTCTGTGGGGAGAGGGGCCTCTTGTACATGGCAGGGTGCTGAGCAGCTTTCCTAGCCCCCACCTGCTAGATGCCAGCAGTAACCCTCCCTCCAACTGTGACAACCAACTGTCTCTGTGCAGTGCCATTGTCCCGTCCCCACTGAGAACCATCCTGTGAGGCTGCATTTCAGCCCCCTGCCGGTAGAGATCAGGCCCCTCTGTTGGCTCACCTATTTTCTTCCAACTGGGGGTCCCTAAGCCTTTCCATTCGCTGGTTCCTTTGGGATATGTGGGAAGAATCTTCCAGAAATTGAACAGTTCTCTCTCCACCGGACTCTCTAGTCTCTCTCTGCAGGAAGCCCGGACCACTTCCCCAGGCCTACAGCATCCCCCCAGGGCAGGCAGCTTGGGAAGGATTGACCGCTTACGGTCTGTCGGAGGAGGAGAGAAGCTGGGAGGATTCTGGAAGTCTGGTCAGGGGGCACCTAGGCAGACCCCTCTGCACCAGAGACCTGCCTTGCAGGGGTCCCCGAAGACGGTGAGGAGACTGAGTGCTGCTGGGACAGAAATGCCACAAGGGGAGACTGCTGCCCTCTCCCAGCTCGGAGGGCCAGGTAGACGGGGACAGGGTGCCCACTCCAGGGGAAGGTGCTCTCTGTCCACTCTCGGCCGCTGCAGCTTCTTCTCCGCGTCCTCCCCAGGCATCTGTCTTCCGTGGGCCTTGCTGGCCTGGCTCTGTGTCTGAGCTGCTCCTTATGTCTCACCCTATGCAGATAGGGCCTTGGGACCCTCACAGAGGGAAACTGCTCCCACACGGATCGTGGGTGTTAGCTGCCGTCCAGCCAATCTGGACTCGTGGCGAAGCAACAGGTTTGGAATTCCCTTCAGAAACGGATCGTCAGGCCTTTCTTCCACGGCACCCAGCAAACACAAACAAACAACCCCTCACTTTCAGAAGGCTGACTACAGTGATCCTAGAGGACAGGGTAGGACTGACAGTGACTCTTTATAGGCGTAGGAAGCTCTGCCTCAGCGTGGCCGACTTGTGGTCAGCAGCCTAGTGTCCAGGCCCCCAGGGCTCCTGCCAGGCACTTCTGGGTGGGTTTAAATCACCAAACTTTTGTTTAGTAGTTGAGCCCTTACGTACCTGCAGCACCCAGCGACTCTTGTCCACAGCTTTAGGGGTTAGCACTTCCCACATCTTGGAAACAGGCAGCCTCATCTTTCTCCTGTGGAGCGGCTGGTGAGTTTGAACAGCTCAACTTCCGGTTAGCAGCGGAGTGCTTAAGCACTGCACCACCAGGCCTTCTACACATAGGAGAGGGCTTCAGAAAGCTTGGGAAAATGTCATTCTCTCCCTCCCTCTCCCCAGCCCCTACCCCGTTATCGTTTAATGCTATTTTCCCACAAACCTTTGGAAGCCCCCTTGGAACCTAGGTGGGGGATGGGGACACAATTCTGCCCACAGCAGCACTTCACGCCGGCTCTGCTCTGAGTGTGCCCTGTGCCCCTCTGAGCCTCCATCTCCCTGCCTTCCCCTGTTCCCCCTCGCATACCCCACTGCGTGTCCCTTGGGGGAAGTCCCTCGGGAGCCGAGCAGGGTGGCTCCTTCAGACGCCCCTGCCCGCAGGCTCGGGAGTCGCCCTCATGTCCAACGTGGAGCAGCTGCTCCGAGGCGTCTGGAAACCGGAGACCAACGAGCTCCTGCACATGTCCTTGTGAGTACCGCCCACCCTCTCGTCCCCTGGCAGCCGAAGCTGGCCCCCCCCACCTCCAGGAGCTCCTCCAGGAGCTTCCAGAGGGGCAGGGCAATGCTAAAAAGATCTCAGAGGGGGCACCACAGCCCCCCTCTCCAGGGTGGGTACAGGCGGAGCTGCAGAGTGAAGTCAGCAGGATTTTCAGTAGGGAGGGAGCCCTGGACTCCCAGCTCTGTGAGGCAGGAACAAGAAGCCAGGCTGTGGAGCCATGTCTGGGGTCTGGGGAGGGGAGCATATGGTTGTTGGGGGCGAGGACCAGCAGGGAAGTGTGCAGGAGAGAGTGAGTGCCCGTGGGGTGGGGCTGTGAACGCCCAAGTTTTTCCTGGATCAGTCATGTGGGCATGGCTGGGATCGGCTTTCCAGCGCCCCGCTGCAGAATCCAGTTGTTGGTATAGACCAGTGGTTCTCCACCTGTGGGTCACAACCCCTCTGGGGGTCGAATGACCCTTTTCACAGGGGTCGGCTAATACATCCTGCCTATCAGATATTTACATGATGATTCATAACGGTAGCAAAATGACAGTGATGAAGTAGCAATGAAAATAATGTTATGGTTGGGGAGTCAGCACAACATGAGGAGCTGTCTGAAAGGGTCGCGGCATTAGGAAGGTTGAGAACCACTGGTATAGACTATCAGGGTGGCCTAAGGCCCACTGTGGAACCCATTGTGAGTACAGAGATTGGGGACAGCCCCCCCCCCATGAATCCCATTGTTGGCACAAACCATCTGGGGTGGCCCAAGCCCCAGGTACACAAAGACACTCCTATAGGGCAGGACATTCCAAAGACTTAGACTTCACCTCCCAGAACTCAAGAGCAAAGGTCAGACCTCATTTGGGACAGGTTTTAACCCTTTCCTGCAAAGGACGGCACCACCTGTCTCAAGCCATCCCACTGCGGAGGAGCTGGGGTGGGGTGGGCGGGATGTGGGGTGCTCGGGAGCAGAGTGCCCAGCCCTCTGGGCGCCCCGCTCAGCCGCGCCCCTCCCGTCCAGCCCCACCAAAGCCAGCCTGTACGGAGCCGTGCTCTTCACCCTCCAGCAGACTCGCTGGCTGCCCGTCTCCAAAGCCAGCCTCGTCTTCAGCTTCACCATGTTCATGGTGTCCTGCAAGGTGGGCCTAGGGGGCGGGGCGGGGGAGGGCCTCCGGCGGGTCACAGGGCACAGGAAGGGGAGGGGCTTCGAGGCAAGGGTCTCTGGGTTTAGGCGGGGTGGGATCTGAGTACAGCGGAGTCCTGTAGGTTGGTGGGAGGGGGCGATTAGAGTTTGGGGTTGTCGAGAGCAAAGGCCCTGGGAGTGCAGGCGGGAAGGCCCCCCCCTCCCAATAGACTGGAGGTCGGAGGTCCTGCTGGTCCTATTTGGACTGGGGATCTAGGAGGAGGGGCCTCAGGGCCACGCCCTCCTCCCTGCGTGCTGCAGGTTGAGCTAGATGTCCCCTGCACAGGGCTGTGGACCCCCGGGTGTGAGCCCTGGTTTCAGGGGAGGAGATGGGGAACAGCACCCCAAGTCTCCTTGCGCCCCCGTGTGAGCTATGCGACACCAGGTCGTGCCCGCACTTTCTCATCCTAGTGGATGCCAGTCTTGGTTTGAGCGCCCAAACCCAACTTCTCCAGGATGGTTGGCTCCCCTTCTGAGGGTGGATACTGCGGGCAGAGAGCTGCCTGCCTCCACCTCTGACCCTGCTGACCTCTGCCTCCTGTTCCCCACCTGCTCTTCCCCCCACCCCCACCCCAGGTGTTCCTGACGGCCACCCACTCCCATGGCTCCCCCTTCGACGTCCTGGAGAGCTACATCTGCCCCGTGCTGTTTGGGGCCACCTTGGGGGCTGACCATCACCATGACAACCATGGAGGCCACGGCGGGGCCCACGGTGGCAGCCCGGGCGCCGCACACTCACCCCTGCCCTCCAAGTTAAAGGAGGAGCTGAGCGAGGGGTCCAGAAAGAAGAAGGCGAAGAAGGCGGATTAGGGGGTGGGGAGGTGTCCACGAGTGGGGGAGGGGTGGCCTGGGCTCTGCTCTTCCCCCTCCCTCTCTGCAAACTGGGGCCAGTGCCCACCCCTGGGACTAATGGGGTTCAGTAGGATGTGAGGATGTAGGAATAGGGGGGTGTCTCTCTCTGGCAGGATCCCTGCAAAGTGCTAGCCCTTTTTTTAAGGGGGGGGGTGTTGGTTCCTCACTCAGAAGAATCCCAGCAGCAGCAGTCCCACCAAAAACCCCACCGTCGTTTTCTTGTTTCTCCTCTTTACAAATAGTTTCAAGGGACTCTGAGCCTTCCCCATCCCGTTCCTAACGCCCTGTTCCCAGCACAGAGGCCCTGGCACAATGGCAGTCTCCTCACGCCCAGGCTTCCCAGGGTATGTGTCCAGAAAGTTCCAGCGCTGACTGGGTGCCCGCGGGGGACTGACTTGCCATCTCGGAACTCCCGCCCCTCCCCCCAGTGGGCAGGGGCCTCCCACTCGCCTCTGTGCAGAGGGGCCATCTGGCCACAGAGGGGCTGCTGCTGGTACATGTGAGTTGCCACCGGACCAGTACCGACTCACAGCGACCCACACTCAAAAGAACGGAACACCACCCGGTCCGGAGCCGCCCTCACCACTGTTCTCAGGACGGAGGCCATGGCTGCAGCCACCGGGTCTGTCCATCTTCTCCACTGCTTCTCCGCTGTAACTGGGGCCCCCTGCAGTCATGGAAAAGCTTCCTCAGCTTGGAGGCACCCCCGCCATCGTCCTCGTCCTCAGGGGATCTCCAATGGGATTGACAGCAGCTTCACACAGTAGATCTGTCTGCTTGGGACGGGGAGCCCACCAGTAACTCGGCCAGAAGAGGTCTCTAGAGCATGCGTTTGGCCTGGCCTTGAGCGCTGAGGGCGTGGGGAAGGCTCATTTTCACCCTAGTCTACAGGCTGGGCTTGTGGTCTAAGATTCTACTCTGGCAGGGGCCCAGGCCGCTGCACCTACCTCCTGGCACCTGCAGTCAGTCATTCAACACCCATTCTGATGGCAGCTCTGTGCCAAGCCTCCTGTAACTGCTGGGCAGGCCGGGGCGGGTGGGGGACTTGCTTCAGGGTGAGTGAGGGGTGAGCCTAGGCTGCCAGGAGAGGCCTGAGAACGTGAGTTGTCCAGGCTGGGGGGTGGAGGGGCAGGCTGGGCATCCCCAGTCTGTCTCAGGCAGGTGTGGTCTCAGGACTATAAATGGGTGCTCAGGGCATCTACCAGCTGCTGGGGGCAGCATGTGGTTGCCTAAAGCTCGATGGCAGTCCCAGGGGTGGCCCAGCTGCTGGGAAAGTGCCTTTTTCCCAAAGATGCCCAGAAACTGGGTGGGCTTTGAGGCTGTCACCACCCCTAAACCCATCCCCCTGCATAGCCATGAGGGGTCAGCCAATAAACCCGATGTGAATGAATGCTGTTGCTGGTCTGATTTCTTCTGGTGTCCTTGGCCTCGTGCACTGAGCAGTGACCCCTGGGGCTCGCAGCGTCCACTGGAGTGATGGTGGCAGGGCGGGGAGGGTTGGGATGGACCTGGGTTTGAATCCCAGGATGACAGAGTAAGGTCAACTCTTTAAGAAGGTCCCCTACAAGAGAAAAGTAAAAGGAAATAGAGGAAAGAGCTAGGAGGAAAAGTAGAGCATTTATAGAGGTCTAAGTAAAGGCATGTATATGCAAATATATTTATAGATGAGGATGTGGAAATATATCTATGTGCATATATGTATGGGTTTAATATTAAGGTAGCAGATGGACATTGGGCCTCCACTCGAGTACTTCCTCAATGCAAGAATACTTTTTTCTTAAAAAAAACAACTTTGTTCTATTAAGCTGGCACTCCATGATGCTTACCTTCTCCACACAATCGCTGAAGACAAAGCAGGTGCATACGCAAAAATGGGGAAGAAAGCTGATGGTGCCCGGCTATCAAAAGATATAGTGTCTGGGGTCTTAAAGGCTTGAAGGTAAACAAGTGGCCATTTAGTCTCAGAAGCAACAAAGCCCACATGGAAGAAGCACACCAGCCTGAGTGATCATGAGGTGCTGAAGGGATTAGTTAGCAGGCATCAAAGAACAAAAAATCATGCCATTGTGTGCTCACCTCCCCATACGATCACTGAAGATAAATGGGTGCATACGCAAATGTGGTCAAGAAAGCTGATGGTGCCCAGCTATCAAAAGATATAGTGTCTGGGGTCTTAAAGGCTTGAAAGTAAACAAGTGTCCATCTATCTCAGAAGTAACTGCACCCTGACTGGCACATGGAAGAAGCACACTAGCTTGTGCAATCACAAGGTATTGAAGGGATCAGTTATCAGGCATCAAAGAACAAAAAAATCATATTGTGAATAATGGGGAGTGCGGAGTGAAGACCCAAAGCCCATCTGTGTGGGAAACAAGAATTTTTCCCAAGTTGTTTCCCCCAAATGTATGCCAAACTTAACTGCTTGCTGCACATGGCGAATGACTATACACTTGGAGGTCAACAGAAGTAGGTCAGGGATTATTCTCCCTAAGGGTTATCAGCCATCCAGAGCAAGCAGTCACCACTGTTTATCCCACAACAAATAGTACTCACTCCCTTCTGATAAGGATAGTATTTGACTGTTTCCTTGTAGGAGACCCCAGAGAGGTAAAGCCCACCCAAGGGTGACCAAGGTTAGGCCACCATCATGAATCTAGGGTCCACCCATCTTGTCACATGTATACCCCTAGTCCCTCCAATTCCTATATGCACACCCCTAGCTCATCCCCTTCCTGTCACACTTATGCCCATTGTATATCCCCTTCCTATGATGTGCATGCTTATTATACTGCCCCTTCCTGTGACATGTGGCTACCTGTTATCACATCCCCCTAAGTAGATATAACCCTTGGTTAGCAATAAATGGAGTCCTCGAGCCTCCTGCCAGGTTGCTAGCCAGGTGCCGGGTCTCCGCCCCACTTCACCTCAGCCCACGCTGTGGGTGAACCTGGCTGGTAAGATCATGGCTATCCAGAAGGTGAGCATACTACCATGAAATGTGTCTGACTCCATTATTTGACCCTCTCCTATGTCTTATGCCTTCTATGACTTTATTATAATCTTTATGTATCTCAAGCATACAATTGCACTCACTGAACCCATGATTAGTGGTGGGGGCTGGCATTTCCCGCACACATCAGTAGGCAATTGGACATCCCCTTACGGAAGCGTCGCAGGGAGGAGACGAGCCAGTCAGGGTGCAGTGTAGCAATGATGAAACATACAACTTTCCTCTAGTTCCTAAATGCTTCCTCTGGTCGTCCCCCCACCCCAACTCATCCTATCATGATCCCAATACTACCTTACAAATCCGGCTAGACCAGAGGATGTACATTGGTACAGATAGGAACTGGAAACACAGGGAATCCAGGATGGATGATCCCTTGAGGACCATGGTGAGATTGGGGATAGGAGGGTTAAGGGAGGGTGGAGTAGTAGGGGGAACCAATTACAAGGATCTACATATAACCTCCTCTCTAGGGGATGGACAACATAAAAGTGGGTGAAGGGAGATGTCGGACAGTGTAAGATATGACAAAATAATAATTTATAAGTTTTCAATGGTTCATGAGGGAAGGTGGAGCGTGGAGGGAGGGAGGGGTATGAGGAGCTAATGTCAGGGGCTTAAGTGAAGAGAAAATGTTTTGAGAATGATGAGGGCAATGAATGTACAGATGTGCTTTACACAATTGATGTATATATGGATTGTGATAAGAGTTGTATGAGCCCCTAATAAAATGATTTTTTAAAAGTCCCTGAGTATTATCGAACACAAACAAAATCGGCAGGCACTACGCTTTAAGTGATTAAAAGAAGAGGGACTCAAAGTTGAACAGAGCGAGGTGCTTATTCAAAAAGACGGGGGTGGTCATCCCTAAGAAGCATATAGGGCATCCACGAGTTGTAGAAATACTCTCTGCAGTTAAGTGATAAATTAGCCAAAGAACAGCCAACAGCAAAATGGGTGAGTTGCGTGAACAGGCAACTCTGAGAAGATGAATTTAAAATGGCAAAAACAGAAAAGGTGTTCAACCTTGTGGTAATCCCTCACTGTGCTCAGGTTTTTCACAGAACCCTGGGGTGAAGGGGACTGTCACCTGGGCCACAGCTCACTTCTCAGTCCAATTGGTTGGAAGCAAACCTCAGAAGCTCTCGTTGCCACAACACCACCAGCCATCTGCCCGGGGATATTCTGAGGGTTGAACAGTTGCTACTGCCAGGCTTCTGGGTGACATTTAGGATGTGGGTGCAGGTTGTCCATTTTTCTACGGTTATTGTGAATGCTTCTCCCTGCCCGGAGAAGCAAGAAGATTGGCTCATCACCCTACGGAGAAGGAAGGGACCCCTATCAGGTCCCGCCTCTGCGGTGCAGGGAAGAGCAACTGCAAGCTCGGACAAGTGCCCCTTCCCCAAGCATCCTTATCCTGGGACAGAGTCATCGGGCAGAGCGATCCCACTGGATTCCAGTGCTGACCACAGGGAAAGGGAGCGGCCTGTGCCTGGGGTCTCCCGGCTGCACAAGCACAGCAGTCACCTGTTGGGAGCCAGAGCCGTGAATGTAACCTGTTCTGCCCAGGCATTCACAGGTCCATAGCCCATTTCTGTGTGTAACTTTCACCGTAGCTCCTGTGCCTCCATGACTTCCACTCTTTTTAAGGCCATTATTAAGGGATTCCTTGGGTGAAGCAATGGGGACAGGGCCTGCAGTTGGCTCTGAAATTGGGAGGGTGATGAGCTTGTTAACAGGGTCCTGTCCTGAGATGTCAGCACCCACCCCCTAGCCTTGAGCTCTTGGGCCATTCATTCATTGAGATAAGGACGGGCCTACGTTGGAAGGTCTGACACGTCTCAGGAGAAGCTCCTTTAGAAAAACGATTCCTGTCCTTTAAAGAACTGGCAGGACTCCATGTCCACCTGACACAGTTAAAGTTTATTTAGATGGATGAATGGATGGATAGATGGATGGATGGATGGATGGAAGGAGAGAGATAGACATAGAGAGAGAGAAACTTCACGCAGGAGGGCCTTCTCTAGATTCTCAGAGAAAAGGATCGGGGTGACTGAGAGTAGGAGGGAGCGGTGGTCGGTCCACGGTGCGTGCCATAGCGCGCATGCGCTTGTGGCCTAAGGGTCGCCCAACGGGACTCCCGGTGGTTCCCCCTAACAGCAATAAGGAGGATGACAAACTCTTCTCAGCGGTTGCTGGTCTACCAATATCTCGTGTCGGGGGCGGCCCAGGGTTCCTGGGTGAGGCCTGCGGTATGGGAGGGTGGCGTGGGATTAATTGAAGGGTGGAGAGATAAGTGGCTCGGTGAGCCTCGCCTTTCTTGTCTCTTGCTCTTTGATCATCGGACCAGTGTGTGGCTGCCTTAACTGGTTCTCTGCCTCAATTTGCAAGCTACACTACCTGTGGGACACCTAACCCGTGGACTCTGTTGCTGTAATTTGAGATTCCTTCAAGAACTGCTTCACCACACCATTGGAATTTACATCTCTTGAGCTGGGGACTGCCAGGCCCTGTCATCTGGCTGACTGTTGGTGACCTGCCTTGCTGTTTGCTGCCTGTGCCCGGATAACCTGAATTGTTCTACAGAGGACTACATGGTGACCTTCAAGACTTGAAGGACTGCCAGTGTCTCACAACTGTCTCATGGGAGTGAGTTGCACTGAGCCATTTGTACTGCTTTATAATTTAATTAACTGTTTATTTCTTGTGTTATATATCTATCTGTATAAATATATATAAATTATCATTCTGGTTTTATTTTTCTAGAGAACCCTGTCTAACCCTGTCTTAGGTCCTTTGACCCAAGAGTCGATAACTTGGAATAAAGAGCCAGCACAGAACTCTCAGAAACAGGTCCTTGGTCTCAGAGTGGGCAAGTCTGTAGCCTACCCAGATAGGGGAGCCCATACAATAGTCCATAAGGGGATCATCCTGAATCTTCTCCTGGAGCTGTTCTGACATGGAGAAAGGCTGTGCGGAGGCACTTGGTCCATGGGAACATGGTTTCCAAGACTAGTTTTGTGATCCGTTGTTTGAGAGTCTGGTTCAATCTCTCTACCTTTTGTAAGGAGGAACATGGGGGCAGGGAGCCAGGGCATATGATGATTCCAATTAGGATCTGTGGCAGCTACATCATCTCCTGTCAACTTGCAAAGCGGTGGAGTCTAGCCTGTCAATCAGGTCATAGCCAATGAGGTCTCTGTGTGGGCATGGCCATCTCCTGAGGATTCTGGGAAATTCTGTCTTCCTCCCTGGAGGCAGGACACACTCTCTGCAAGACATTCCTGTTGACAAGCCACATGGATCCAAGCTGATGAAGCCAGAACCCTGGAGTTGGAGGAACCACTTGGAGAGCCAAGACAGTGCTGAGAAGATGCTTCCATCACCACTGGATCCACAAGACTTTCCACCCACTGGCCTGTGATCTTCCTGAATTTGGAGTCATTGCACATGTTGCGTGAGCCTGAAGAGACTGGTATCAGACATATAGACTTATAGATTGGATCTGGATTGGGCTGGGATGTTTTCTCAATATATAATTGGTCTTTTATGTAAAGCTCTCTCTTACGCATATATGAGTGTCTGAATTTGTTTCTCTTGTCGACCCGGACTAACACAGGATCTAAGTTTTCCATGACCCCTTTCAACATGCTGGAAGGGAAGCGACTCCCACGGTCTGAGTCCGTATTCTCTACCAAACCAAACGTGGGTGTCATCTGCTCTAGGAGCATGCTGACAACACTCCCAGTGGTAGCAGAGGCTAGAGGGACACTCCTCCTCCCTACTCTGGGCAACTCGGTGAAATCCATCTGTGGGTCTGAAGTGGTCTCAGGCCTGGGGGCCTTCCTCTTGCAGGGTGTCTCCCGAGGATTTGCCTGTTAGTTTTCTGGGAAGATTATGTGGCCTCCACATGGCTTCTGGGTGATGGTGTAGAGACTAACACCACCATATGTTCTCAACACTGCCTCACAGGTAGTTTGTAGGCTCCAGGGACCTCCCCTGTGCTGTATGGATAAGAGTTCTCTCATTCTAGGTTGACTTAACATTTCCCTCCCATCTGGGAGGACCCACTGCACATCCTCAGTGCAGGTAGCACCGGTCTTAGTGAACTCTTCCTGTTCCTCTGCGGTGATTCGGGGCCTTACTGTTACCTCTGGGACACTGGGCATTGGACTGAGGAATTGGATCTACTCCTCTAGAGAGGCCCACCTGATCCCCGCATCTTCAGGCTGGTCACTGTGATAGTTAGGTTTATTGTGCCAACCTGGCCAACGGGAACATGTGGGATCAGGTCACATTTTGATCGGAGGGTAAAGAGATAAATGGCTCTGCAAGACCCGCCCCCTGTCTTGCTCTCTGGTGATTGGAGCGTGCTGGAACATGCTGCTGCTTTAGCTCGTCCTCTGCCTCCAGCTGCGTGCTACACTACCTGTGGGGCAAGCCAACCCGTGGATAGAGTAGCTAGAGCTTGAGGCTCCTTCGAGACACCATGCTGCTGGTGTGTAAATCACTTGAGCTTGAGGCTGGTGGATTCTGTCGTCTTGCATTGCTTTTGTTTGATATCCCATCCAGGCCTGCTTCCCTAAACTCCCAGGCTAATGACTGTTGCTGACCCACCCTGCTGTTTGCTCCCTGTGGGTAGACTCTGCTTGCCTTGTCCGAGAGAGAACTCTACTGTCTGCTCCCTTGACCTTGGATCTGGCAGCCCATGTGAGTTGAAGGACTTCCAGTCGATTAACTGTTCACGGAAGTGAGTTAAACTGAGTCCTCTGTACTGTTGTGTGGACTAATTAGCTGTTATAATTCCCTCCCGCTGTATAAATCTGCATATATATATAGATATTCATAAGTGTCCTGGTTTTGTTTCTCTAGAGAACCCTGCCTGACACAGTTACTGACAGCTCCATACTAATTCTAATTCCCTTCTGGTGTCCTCTCATGAAAGCCACCGCTGTTTCCATAGGAAGTAAGAGGCTTAACCAGAGTTCCACGAATGAATTTTTTTCCCTTTGCTCTTCATGAGCCTTTGTTCTTTTCATATTTCCCCAAATGTGTGCACTACCCCCACCCCCAAGAATATCTTGAATCTGTGTCAATGGTCCCTTCTTGTCCGGCACAAAACTTTAGAGCCCGCCTGAGAGCAGAGAGCTCACAGGTTTGTGCTGACCAATGAGTAGGAAGTGCACCTTCTCCCAGAGGGAATGACGGACCCCATCTACTGTTGCACACCTATTAGGTCTTTTTTCTCCATTTTCCTCCATTTACAAACAACCTGTCCCATCTCCCCCACCCCCACCCCTCATGCAGAGCAATCTCCCTTAGGTCTTAGCTAACTTTAGTCTGGTATTCTGTAATGTCTAAGCAACTGTGCTCTGGAGCTTCTGAGCAACACCTACCCCCACCCCACCCCCCAACACACACACACACACACACACACACACACACACACACACACACACCATTCCACAGGAAACCAGCAGGGTTCAAGCAAGCCTCAGTGGTCAAGACAAAGTCATCGTTTTCTCACAGTAGGATTTGAGAGTCCATCACCCACCTTCCAGCCCTTTGATTTTAGATGCTCCTGACCTGACATCGCAGTTAGGGTTCTCACAATCAGAGCGCCTCCAAAAGCCAGCTTCCGGCTTTCTCCCACGAGCAGGGCTGTGGCAGCTACTGCTGGGACCATGTTGTGGTCACCCTCTTGACAGGATCTAACAGTTTGGACATAAAGGTGGCGGGGTTTCTTCTTCCTCTCCTGGAGCGGGTGAGGACTCTGAGAGCTACTCCCTGATTGGCTGTAGCAAATAGGTGGAAAGGTCTCACGAAGGACTCGGACATCCAGACCCAGAGCTGACATCCAGGCAGGATTTAAATCTTCTACTGCCTGGATTTCTGGGGGAGACCAGACTGGGGATCAGGCCCTTCTAAGAGTTTGAGGCCCAACAACTTAGGGCAACGGAGTCAATCCATAATCGACAGTAGCCAAGTAGCCCTAAGTTTCATGAGACCTCCCTTGGTCTCAGGTAGCAGAAGCTCACAATCATTGCAATTCACTCTGGGTTTATTTTCTGTTTCCATTCCCCGATCAGGTGTCCTGGGAATCTCCCCTTCTTTTCTAGCAGCTGCAGTTGTGGAGACGCGGAGCCCTTTTCCAGGCAGGACATTGCGTAAACCGGCAGTAGTTTCTAGCACCTGGCTCTCATTGTGCCCCGAGATGAATAAATCATCCATGCATGGCAGCATTTGGGTCTCTTGGTGGTTGAAATTCCTCTGAGTCTTTCTAAGACCTGGCCAAACAGCTTTGGGGCTTCCGTGAAACCTTGGGGCAACACTCTCCAGGGAAAGTGTTCTTTTCTGTCTGCCTCGGGTGGGGCTACCACGGCTCCATTTATGCTGCCCACTTGAGTGCAGGCAGATGGATTCCATGGGCCCATTTTTTTTGGTTTTTATTTTCCCCTGCAGAAAATCAGAAACCGGACTGTTAACTGCCCAAGGGATGCAGTCGTTTCATCACGATGTTTCCCAGATGGAGAAAAACAACAGATACTCATTGTTCAGAAAGAGGGGTGGAATATTCTTACGCCTCGCCAAACCCGGCAATGTGATGGCTCCATGACTGAGTGGACCCACATTCCCTACCGAGGCTGACATTTTGCAGGGCGATCATGGCATGGAAAGCATTCTTAGAGTTGGAACTGGAGTTTGGAGTTTAGCAAAAAGCCCGGTGGCCCTGCAGCCTCCTTTTTGGGAACCGAAATGATATTTGTCTTGATGGATGGGATTCCTGGAGACTTGACCCCTGTTAGAAGTCCATGCCTGTTGACGCAGCAGTTCCTGAACTGGCCTCACAGTGGCGCTGTTTACACAATAATGCTGAGAGCGGACACCGCCTTCCCAGCTGAGACTTCCTTGCGTTTTAACATCTCTCAGCCTGAATGCCTCTTCTGCCGGGTGGGAATGATTTAGCCTTGCAGGGATTGGCAGAAGAGGCTTGGCAAACCTTTGACCCTGAGCTAGTCACCTCCTCAACAAATAGTGATCTTCAGGGCTCTTCTCTAGGGCAGTGGTTCTCAACCTCCCCAATGCCCGCGAGTGACTAATAGTTGTTCAGATTATTTTAAAATTATTTAAATTCCTACTTCATAACTGTCATTTTGCCACTGTTTTGAATCAGGTGACCCCTGTGAAAGGGTTGTTCAAACCCCAAGGGGGTCGCGACCTACAGGTTGAGAACCATTGCTCTATGGCAAACTGGGACCAAGTTATTTACTTAACGAAGTAAGAAAACACCCTCTTGGCTAAATGCAGTTAGCCTAAGGTACTTGGCTTAGTGCGGTCTCTCTGGGATTTACATGAATTGTCCAGAGACAAGCAGATTGGATGGGGATGTCACGGAGAAGGGCCGGAGTCTTCTCCTGACTACTCGTGATTAAAAGCAGCAAGGATGCCCTGAGGCTGGTCTCAGGCTTACAGAGCTTCCTTGCTCCGTTTGCTTGCTCATGGTCAATGCTGTTTTCCTCAAACCCAGGTTAATTGGAATTAATGACTCCCCATAGTAAAGGGCAGATACTGCCCATGTCATGTGATGTCAAACCGGACCCCACAAAGGCGGCCGGTTTGACTGTCGGTCTCTTTGCTTGGGTAGACCTAATAGTCAAAGTTCTATTTCCTGCTCTAACTTGGAGTGAGCCAATGGGCCAGAGGAAAGAGCCGCGTTCCAGGTGGCAAGAATCCCAAACACCTGCAATAGAGACCAGATTTCCGGGACTGACGGGGACCGATTGGCCTCAGCCCTGGCAGGACCACTGTTGTCTCATCGTTTTGTCCATCTGGTATTATGACATTATTATGTTTAACTTAACGGTTGCTTGACCCTTCATCTTAAACCAAGAACAAAGCAAGAAAGTCCTCAAGCCGGCCTTGACTCCTGGTGACCCCACCATGTGCGTCCAAGTGGGACTGCACTCCACTGGGCTTTCCTGGGCTGGTTCTCTGAAGTCAGTGTGTATGCCTTTACATCTGACTGATCTCACTCACCTCAAGGTTCATGCATGGGGGAGCGTCTGTCCATACTCCCTTTCTGCGTATGCAGAGGGGAGTTTTGTTCCGTGGCACCCATCATCCATTTGCGGACAGACACGCCAATGTTTTCCATCTTTGGGCTCTTGTGAAAGATGCGTCAATGCACATATTGTACGGGATTTAATCTGGGCCCTTGCTTTCCGTCCTTCTGGGCATCTACCTGGGCGGGGGGAGTGCTAGGTCATGTGGTCACTATGCTTCGTTTCTCGAGGAAATGCTAGGCTGTTTTCCTGAAGCTGTGGTGGGACTAGCATTTTGCGTTCCCGCCAGGAATGGATGAGGGTTCTGATTTCCCCATATCCTTGCTTGTAATAAACTCAACTCGCCGCCATGGAGTCGACACTGCCCCCCATGGGTTTCTGAGGCTGTAAACCTTTACTACATAAAGATAAACAAACGGCCATCTAGCTGAGAAGCAAGAGTCCACATGGAAGAAGCACACCAGCCTGTGTGATCACAAGGTGTCGAAGGGATGAGGTATCAGGCATCAAAGAACAAAAAATAATATCATTGTGAATGAGGGGGAGTGCGGAGTGGAGACTCAAAGCCCATGTGTAGGCAACTGGACATCCTCTTGCAGAAGGGTCTTGGGGAGGTGACGAGCCAGTCAGGGTGCAGTGTAGCAATGATGAAACATACAACGTTCCTCTGGTTCTTTAATGCTTCTACCCACCACCACCCCACCCCACCCCTATCATGATCCCAATTCTACCTTACAAATCTGGCTAGACCAGAGGATGTACACTGATACAGATAAGAACTGGAAGCACAGGGAATCCAGGACAGAAAAACTCCTCAGGACCAATAATGAGTGTAGCCATACCAGGAGGGGAAGGGGAAGGTGGGGTAGAAAGGGGGAACCGATCACAGGATCTACAAGGATCTCGAGGAAAAATGAGCTGATACCAAGGGCTCAAGAAGAAATAAAATGTTTTGAGAATGATGAGGGCAACAAATGTACAAATGTGCTTGACACAATGGATGGATGTATGGACTGTTATAAGAGTTGTACAAACTCCCAATAAAATGATTTAAAAAAACATTTAAAAACCACACAAAAATCTTTACTAAATAGAAAGACTCATCTTTCTCTTGTGAAAGTAGCTGTGGGTTTAAACTAGCAGTTAGCAATCCAACTTGTAACTCACTACACCACCTGGGCTCCTCTTGTTTATCATAATGTCATCCATCTATCTGAGAGCCATTCAAGTGGTGTGCGGTGCGATCTCATTGTGATTTTGAGTTGTCATTCCCTAATGACTCATACTGTTAGGAGAGACCCACCCCTGGAGAAGGCCATGGGGTTTGGTAAAGTGGAAGCTCAGCGAGGAAGAGGAAGGCCCTTGGGGAGATGGACGGACCCAGTGGCGGCATCGATGGGCTCAGGCACAGGAGCAGTTGTGGGGAGGCCACAGGACCAGGCACCGTTTCATTCTGTTGTGCACTGGGTCCCTGTGGGTCGGAGCTGACTCAATGGCACCTAACAACAACAACAACTACGACTACTCAGTGAGAAAGACAAGGCCTTCTACTCCCACAAATAGTTACAGTCTCAGAAACCCCCCCCCCAGACAGTTATACTCTGTCCCACAGGGTCACGATGAGTCAGACTAGATTCGATGGCAGTGAGTTTTAATGACTAATTGTAGTATTAGTCTGAAGGAAAACCTAATCCTCTCGTCCTATAAATACTTTCCTATGTGTTTGTAAAAGAGAAAAATTCTTTGACAAAATTAGTCACAATCATATTACCATACTGAGAAAACTCAGCCAACAATTCTTTAATAGCTACAGGTCCCAATGTCGTCGATCGTGGTTGGGTCTGGCAATCGTGGTCATGACCGTCACCTCTCCGGTGGCCTCACTTCCGATGGCCCCGAGGAAAAGGTTCGACGTCTCTGAGGGCTGCTGTCATGGTCAGTAAACCAGTGTGGCAAGGGGAACCCCCAGGCAGTTGGGAACCCTGGAGACACCACGGAAACCTCCAAAACATACCAGTTCCTCACGCATCATCACATTGTTGCTGCTAGGTCTAGGGGTGCGGTTCTCAACTGAGGGGGTCTCTGCTCCGCGGGACAAGTAGAAGTACTGGGGCATACTTTCAGGTCTCATATTTGTTTTCAATTTGACAAGTGTTTTCAAAACTTTTTCTTTCTGCTTGAGCCTTTGTTATCAGCGCCTCCTTGCCCCTCCTCTCTCCCCCATTCTCCCTCCCTCAGAACCCTTGATAATTTATAAATTATTATTACTTTTTCATGTCTTACACTGACTGATATCTCCCCTCACCCACTTTTCTGTTGTCCGTCCCTGGGAAGGGGGACATGGTATTTTCAATCACGTCTGATGCATGTGAAGGTTGAAGGTTGAATAAGGGAGCCCGCAGAGGAATGGACTCCTTTCACTCACGGTGCTGGCAGAGGATATGGGAAGCGCAGTACTTGTGATCTTCTTCGCCAGTATCATAATTCAAATGCACCAGATTCTTCATTGGTCATCCTTATTCAATGTCCAACGTTCACATGTCTAGGAGATGATGGAGATGACCGTGGCTCGGTTCAGGTGCACCCCAGCCCTCAAAGTAACAGCCATTGCTTTTCAATATTTTCTTTTTAAAAAAATATCATTTTATTAGGGGCTCATACAACTCTTATCACAATCCATACATACATCAATTGTGTGAAGCACATCTGTACATTCATTGCCCTCATCATTCTCAAAACATTTGCTCTCCACTTAAGCCTCTGGCATGGGCTTTTCAATATTGTCAAGAGGGCTTGTGCAGCAGACACACCTGATATAATGTGTCACTTGATCTCTTGACTGCTGCTTCTGTGAGCATTGGCTGGATCCAGGCAAAATGAAATCCTGGACAAACTGCAACCTCATATCCAGTTATCCTGATGTGTTACCTATGGGTCCAGGTGTGAGGATTTTTGCTTTCTTGGCACCTAGTTGTAATCCCTACTGAAGGCTGCAATCCTTGGGTCCCGTTCCATAGGACCCAGCGATGCCTCTGCTGGGCACACCCCGGAAGACGTAAGAGCCATAGCACGAATGAACAGACTTCAGCACCCCCGCGTTCACCACAGCAAGACCATGGAAACCAGCCCACCAGCTGAAGGAGGGATAAAGAAATGTTGGCATGTTCACACGATGGACTAGGCGCCGTCACCAAAAGACAGCGATGAAGCCGCAAGGCACCTCATGGCCTGGGTAGACCTGGAGAACATTAAATTGTGTGGAAGCAGCCAGTTACAAAAGGCAGTGGGGAGGGAGTCCTAGAAGGAATGGTGACGATGTATGATCAGCTCTTTTTAAAAGCGAGTTAACTCTGGAAGTATATGGTACATGAAATATGTGACTATTACATCTATAAAACCACGTAAAAAAGAAACCAAACTTGACCCATAGTCACCATGGTGAAGGAGGAAAGAGTGTCTACTTAGGAAGCACTGGGCGGATGTTCATGGTGGTGGTACAACAAAGAGTGTGCTCAATGACACTGAATTAGATATGTAGAAGTTGTTGAATTGGAGAACGTTTTGTCGGGTGAATTTTTGCCACAATTACCAAAGTAGTTACACGAATAGCAATGAGCACAAGGAAGAACAGGTTCTAACATTGTGGCTATGATTGCACAATTCTTCGTGACATTATTGAACTACTGAATTGTATGATATGTGGACGAAGTGCCAATAAAACTGTTAAAAGTAGAGGTAAAAACCCTGGGGAAATCTATGTGCACATATTTATAGGTTAGTTTTAAGGTAGCAGATGGACATTGGGCCTCCACTCAAGTACTCCCTCAATGCAAGAACCTGGCATTCCATGATGCTCACCTTTAAAACAAGATCGCTGAACACAAAGTGGGTGCATAAGCAAATGTGGTGAAGAACGCTGATGGTGCCCGGTTATCAAAAGATATAGCGTCTGGGGTCTTAAAGGCTTGAAGGTAAACAAGCGGCCATCTAGCTCAGAAGCAACAAAGTCCACATGGAAGTAGCACACCAGCCTGTGAGATCATGAGGTTTCGATAGGATCAGGTATCAGGCATCAAAGACCCAGAGCAAAAAATCATATCATTGTGAATGAGGGGGAGTGTGGAGTGGAGACCCAAAGCCCATCTGTAGGCAACTGGACGTCTCCTTCCAGAAGGGTCTCCAGGAGGAGATGAGCCAGTCAGGGTGCAGTGTAGCAACGATAAAACATACAACTTTCCTCTAGTTATTTAATGCACCACCCCCCACCCCGCCGCCACTATCATGATCCCAATTCTACCCTACAAACCTGGCTAGACGAGAGGATGTACACTGGTACAGATAGGAACTGGAAACACAGGGAATTCAGGACAGATGATCCCTCCAGGACCAGTGTTGAGAGTGGCGATACTGGGAGGGTGGAGGCAAGGTGGGGTAGAAAGAAGGAACCGATCACAAGGATCTACATATAACCCCCTCCCTGGTGGACGGACAACATAAAAGTGGGTGAAGGGAGGTGTTGGACAATGTAAGACATGAAAAAATAATAATCTATAAATTATCAAGAGTTCGTGAGGGAGGGGGAAAATGAACTGATACCAAGGGCTCAAGTAGAAAGAAAATTTTTTAGAATGATGATGGCAACAAATGTACAAATGTGCATGACACAATGGAGGGATGGGTGGATGGATTGTGATAAGAGTTGTCTGAGCCCCCAGTAAAATGATTAAAAAACCCCAAACCTGACGAACATCTTCCCACTAAAGGAAACAGACCTTGATGGTCACCAAGAGAGGGGAAGGGGGACAAAGGAGGAAAGTTGACGTTATGCTGGAGGGTGGACAGGTGTGAAGTTGGGTGAAGGAGCGGAATTCCAAAGGAGGTATGTGGGAGGCGGGGGGAGAGGCAGGGGAAGGACCAGCCCCCACCACTAATCATGGGTTCAGTAAGCACAATTGTACGCTTGAGATATGTAAAGACTACATTAAAGTCATAGAGATTATGAGAGATAGAAGAGAGATTGAAATAATGGAGTCAGATACATTTCGTGGTCGCATGCTCACCTCCTGAATGGCCATGATCTTACCAGCCAGGTCCGCACACAGCACGGGCCAAGGCAAGGTAGGGCAGGGACCCGGCAGGATGCTTGAGGACCCCGTTTATTGCTAACCAAGGTTATATCTACTTAGGGGGACGTGATTACAGGTACCCACATGTCACAGGAAGGGGCAGTATAATAAGCATGCACATCATAGGAAGGGGATATACAATGGGCATAAGCGTGACAGGAAGGGAATGAGCTAGGGGTGTGCATATAGGAATGGGAGGGACTAGAGGTATACATGTGACAAGATGGGCCGACCCTAGATTCATGATGGCGGCCTAACCTTGGTCATCCTTGGGCGGGCTTGACCTCTCTGGGGTCTCCTACAAGGAAACAGACAACTACACAGGCCCTACTTGTGGGATAAACAGTGGTGTCTGCTTGCTCTGGATGGCTGATAACCCTTAGGGAGAATGACCCCTGATCTACTCCTGATGACCTCCAAGTGTATAGTCATTCGCAAGCAGCTAAGTTGGCACATATTTGGGGGAGACAACTTGGGAGAAATCCTTCTGTTTCCCGCAGAGGTAGGTAGGGGGAGCTATTGTGGGGGCTGCAATCCTCAAGGGCGGCAATTCAGAACCACCACCCCCTCTGCAGGAGAAAGACGGGGCTTGCTGCTCCTGAACCATCTCGGACACCCACAGGGGCTGCTCCACCCTGTCCTATGGGGTCACTACGGGTTGGCATTGACTCGATGGAGGTGAGTTTGGTTTTGAGGACAAGGCTTCTACTCCCATTAAAGAGTTAAACTGTCTTGTACACCTGCCAGAGCAGTTCCTCTGTGAGTCCGAATGGACTCCGTGGCAGTGAGTTAGGCTGAGGGAGGCCTTGGCTCCCCACACCCTCCCGTCAGCGTGCTCTGTTGTCCTGGCTTGGGTGTTGCCGTGATGTTGGAAGCTAGGCCTCAGGTGTTGCAAGGAGCAGTAGGGTCACTCGGGTTTCCTCGGCATGTCCGGGCTAACACACTAGGAAGAAAGGTCTGGTGACTGGCTTTGGAAAATCAGCCCACCCAAGCCCTGTAGATCACAGGAGAAGCCGCCCGGCTCATCTGCTTTGGACACGTGTGTCAGCACGGAGCTGTCGGTGGAGCAGGACATCATGTCTGAGGATGCAGCGTGCTGACAAGGCTGGGGAGACCCTCGTGGGCTGTGACGACGGGCCAAACCTGCTAGAGATCCGGAGGGTCAGGCAGGACCAGGCCACATTCCCCTCTGTTGAGTATGGGGTCGCTGTGAGCCAGAGCCGCCCAATGGCAGCTTATGTCTGTTTGTGCATTTACCTCTCGACCGAGCCTCTAGCTCTCTGTCATCTTCCCGTCATCTAGCTCTGCTTGGTTTATGGAGGGCAGAGAAGCCAGACCCAGGACTCTGTGGAAGCGCAGGCTCAGGAACACATGACTCCTGGGGGAGGGGTTCCTCTCTCTGCGCCCCCTCTCTACATCCCCTCTGAGGGTCGTCCTGTGGATGACTGGTGATGCCAGCTGACCCGCAGGCACCTCACAGGCCCCCGAGTGGCCAGTCCTGCCAGGAGCCGTGTTACCCAAGGCTCAGCAGTCCACCGGGGCGTCTGGCCGGGAGCCCGGCTAAGCTTGCACCAGAGAGCTAAACAATTTCTTCCATTATCCCCGTTGCCTGGAGAATGGGGCAGGGAGAGACGGACAGAGTCCCGAAGACAAAAGTGACTCTGATCGTGGGGGCTTGTCTTCCGGGCACCCTCAGTTCTGGAAAACTTTCTTCTCTGACCTACTTCCCCAGAGAGCTGGCCCAGCTGCCACCAGGGAGCGGGGAGAGAGAGAGGCTCACCAGCAAGCTGCTGCAAGGTGGCCGCGGGGGGTTCTCAGAGCAATGCCTTCTCGTGGAGGTGCCTGTGGTAAGTGAGGTGCAGAAGTGGAGGAAGAGGGGCTTGCCACTGAACGACTGTTTACAGAGCACTTAGTTCCTGGTGGGAGATGGGGGGTGTACCTTGGAAGAAAGGCCTGGCGATCTTCCTCTGTTAAAATCCTGTGGAGCCATTCACCTCGGTTTGCCAGGAGTCAGAACTCACCAGCACCTACTATGAGCCAGGCTCGCCGGCCCTGGGGACCAGGTCCTCGGGCTCACGGCATTCACCATCTTCCGGCAGAGCCGGACAGTGACAGCTGGGGTGCGTGTGTTCACGTAGGGAGCAGTGTGCGGGGGGGGTGGGGTGGTCAGGGAGCGGTGGCATGGAAGCTGAGAGGCGGGTGCTGTGAGCAACTGCAGGGTGGAGAGCTTGGCACAGTGTGCACCACGGGCCATCACCTGGGCACGCGGGAGGGAGGTCAGCTTGACCCCTAGGGGACACATAAAGGCCTAGGAGGCTACTCATCCAGGACCGCGCATAGGACGGCCTCGCCCTAGAGAGCTGCCTGGCTCTAAATGCAACAATGCCCAGCGGAGCCATGGACCTCAGCATGAGGGACCCTCTCTCTCTGCTGGCTCTCACCCGTCTTTTTCATCTCTCTGTCTCTCTGCCTACCACCAAGGAGCCCTGGTGACGCTGTAGGACAAACATTGTAGGACAACCTTGCCCACTGCAAGGTTGGTGGTTCAAGCCCACCAGCTGCTCTAAGGGAGAGAGAGGAGACAATCTGTTCCTTTGAAGATGGTTGCCATGAGCAGGAACTGACTCAATGACAGGCTTGTTTATTTTTTTATCTCTGTCATCTATCAATCTATCTATCGACCTATCTATCATTTATCTATCTATCTATAATTTATCTATCTATCTACCTACCTACCTATCTATCTATCTCTATCTCTCTACTAAATATCTATCTACCTACCTATCATCTATCTCTCTATTATCTATCTATTTATTTATCTATCATCTATTTCTCTCATCTATCATCTATCTATCTTTATCTCTCTACCATTTATCTACTTATCTATCATCTATCTATCTACCTATTTATTTATCTATCTACCTATCATCTATCTATCTCTATCTCTATCTCTCTACTATCTGTCTATCTATCTATCTATCTATCTATCTATCTATCTATCTATCTATCCATCCATCCATCCATCCATCCATCCATCCATCCATCCATCCATCTATCCATCTATCTATCTATCTATCTATCTATCTATCTATCTATCTATC